>NC_082681.1:133213064-133488064 GCF_025265405.1 Mesoplodon densirostris
CTGCTAACATGCTAAACTCTTGTGGTAGCAAACAGGCTAGCCTCTAAGCTATGTAAATATATATATAATATATATATTGTATATATGATTATATATACACACATATACATAAATTTATTATTTATATATTCATTTTATACTTATATATTGTTTTATATGTTATATGTAAACATATAATTAGTTTATAATTAATTATAATATATATAGTTAGTTTGATGAACCCAAGCTCCCTTTTCCAGATTATAGACATCATTCCAGGATGGATTATTCTCCCCAATCTATCCAAGAACGATATTCCGAGTACCTCCTTGGCCTAGTGCCTTAAGGGTAAAGAAAAGTGACAGAAAGTCATTCTTTTCTTCCCTTGTCCACACTGACCTAACCTACTGATAAATCCCATTCCCCTTAGCACATTGGAAAGAGAAATTTAATCACTTCCCTACAGATGCAACACAACAAATTATGGATTTTCTGGAAATGTGTTTATGTTAAGCACTACTTCTCTTCCTTTTTAGCACGAAATCAATATATCCTATCTCTATAAAGTTAAATATACTGTTTGAAGTACGCTTACATGTTTTTATATGATTCCGCATTTTAACTGACTATTGATTAACTGCTTGATTATAAGTCTTGATCTCATTCAGAAACGAGCAAGCTCACCAGAATCCTTCGAAAAATGCTGTAAGAAATATTTTAGCTTTGTTTACATACTCTTGTCGGTCCAGTAACTATAACAAAAATCCTCGCTTTCTAGTAAAGGTTAAATTAGACCAGTGGGGCTCTGACTATAGTCCCTCCTGACTTGAAGATGGCCAGGCCCTCCTACCAAACCACGGTGCATGAGAATATCCCGCCTGTGTGCTCACAGGGAGAGGACGCAAACAAGATGGCACTGGTTCCCAAACCCTAAAACCCAGCCACCCTTCCCCAGAGGCAAGCAGCTCTCCCATGGGAGGCTGTTTTTAAACAGGGCAGGTGGAGAACTTCCCTAGTAGTCCAGTGGTTAAGACTCTGCACTCCCACTGCAGGGGACACGGGCTCAATCCCTGGTCGGGGAAGTTCCACATGCCACACGGTGCGGCCAAAAAATAAACAAATAAATAAATAAAGATAAAAATGGGGGGAAAAAATAGGGCAGGTGGAGGGGAAGCAATGTGGAAGAACAGCACAGAAATGTCTACCCCTCAATGGAGACGGTCAGACCTTACCATTACTATGGCCCTACTCGATGGTCCAACCCAGAGTGCATTAGGAGAGTAGAAAACACAATTAAGGCAGCAACATGGATGGACCTGGAGATGATCATACTAAGTGAAGTCGGTCAGAAAGAGACAAGTATCATATGATATCACTTACACGTGGGACCTTAAAAACAATGATACGAATGAACTTATATACCAAACAGAGATAGGGACTTCCCTGGTGGTCCAGTGGTTAAGAATCTGCCTTCCAACGCAGGGGATGAAGGTTCGATCCCTGGTCGGGGAACTAAGATCTCACATGCCTCGGGGCAACTAAGCCCGCGCACTGCAACAAAGACTCAGTGCAGCCAAACAAACAAACAAACAAACAAAATACAGAAATAGACCCACAGACATAGAAAACAAACTTATGGTTACCAAAGGGGAAAGGGGCGGGAGGGATAAATTAAGGGTTTGGGATTAACATAAACACACTACTATATATAAAAGAGATAACCAACAAGGACCTACTGTACAGCACAGGGAACTCTACTTAATATTCTGTAATAACCTATAAGGGAAAAGAATCTGAAAAAGAATAGATATATATGCATAACTGAATCACTTTGCTGTACACCTGAAACTAACACAGCATTGTAAATCAACTATACTTCAATTAAAAAAACATTATTAAGTAAATAAGATTATTTGTATGTAATGAACTATAAATGCCACCAAATAGTGGGAAAATACGTATAATGTTTAGCTTTGAACCAAGAAGTTTTAAACAACTTTCCCCTAAAATAATATTTCATTTTTTTTAATTCAAAGAATTTGCATTCATGAAAGAAAGTTCAATCCATTGGATATCAGATGTCTCAAGAAATGTTTCAGTCAACCTCCATGAATCCTTGAACTTGGAAGTATGGATAAGTACACTGAGAAGTGTCTTTGGTTGTCATATTATTTCTAATGAGTCAATCTTATGACAATGGTATTCACCAAACTGTTCAGTGGATTAATCTGATGAACACAAGCTCTCTTTTCCAGATTATAGGCACCATTCCGGATGGATTATTCTCCCCAACCTATCCAGAACAATATTCCTGGCACCTCCTTGGTCTAGTGCCTTGAGGGTAAAGAGACAGAAACTCAGCCTTTTTCTCCCCCGTCTACATTGACCTAAACTTAGACCTATCAATAAATCCCATTCCCCTTAGCACACTGGGTAGAGAAATTTAATCACTTTACTATCAGTGCAACACAACAGATTAAGGATTTTCTGAAACTGTTGTGTTTATATTAAATACAGCTTCTCCTTTTTCTATTTCTCATGAAATCAATAATTAGCAAATTGTCGGGCTGTGTGTGGCAAGGTGTGATGACACACCTCAGGAATTCCAGACGGAAGCCTGAAATCTTGAGATTTAGTTACGCACTTTGCCTGCAGATGGCACGGACTGTCTGACCTTGAAAAGCCATTTCAGCTTGTCTATTTCTTCATCTTTGCACTGGGGGTAATGAATACGTGAGCACACCCCACTCACAGGTGGAAATAACTCACCCAAGCAATGTGAACATCTGCACGTTGTGTGACTGCCAAGAGGTCAGGAAACCTATCATTTTGTTTGTGGGATCCTTTGGAAGAGAGCGCATTTGCATTCTGAGTAGGGGGCACACTGGTCCAAGGTTACGGCTGCTGCCAGCAATTCAGTTGCTTCTGAAAGACTGCCTTGCCCCCCGTTGGAAATTACAATGCAGAGGACAGACTTCTAGGTGTTTGTGTGTGTACAGCTTTATTTCGCCTGGGAATGGGCTCATCTGTTCATTAACAGGAATGTAAAGAAGAAATCGGCAAGGAAAGAGGAAATGGTTTTTTTCACCTGAATTGAAAACAAAATTATTTTATATAATTATAAAACAAAATGATAGAATATATATGAAATATTTAATAGATATATATAAATAAATATAATCTACGTTGACCCAAAATTATGTTCTTACATATTTTTTAAATATTTTAAAAATATATTTATAAAAATATAATTTATGTTGACCAAAATGAACTTAAAATGGGATGTAAAGAAAAAGTGTCACCTGTGTATCTTGAAGACACATGCTCCCATGCATAGCTTTGGAGACCTTTGATAAAATGGCCCCATCTTGCACTTACAGCCCCACCTACCAGGTTCCTCGGGCCACACCTGATCAACCACAGTGGCCCCACTACATGTCGGGCAGGTAACGAAATATGCAGTGGACCTTTATAACTCTGTGATTGGCCTTCTCTATTCTCTTTGAATAGAATACTCCTATCAACCTCCACCATCCAATAAAGCCCAACTGGGTCACAATTCCCTCCCTCGATATAATCAGAAATCATCGCATCACTGTCCACTAAAGCACAAGTGGCCAGTCTGACAAAATGGCCATCATTATGGTGCCTGTCACTGTACACGTCTGTCCTTCAGTATGTATTGCGACCTTCAGAGGGTACAGAATGTGCTTCATTTTTAGGCTCCCAAGTTGGAGCACAGTAGGGTAAGTGCCCTACCTAGGAGCCTTCAAGTTGCGAGCTTTCAAAGAGGCGTACGTGCATCTGGTTCCATCAAGGAACCAGAACCTGTGCCAGCAACGTCAGGAGTGAGTGAAATTGCAGGTCACCCTCCGTCTCCTGTTGCTGATGATCCTTCAGCTCTACCATCTCCCACCTCCTCTCCCTCGATGTCAGCCCCTGGCAGTCAGTAACTCTTCTCACCTGTTCATTCGATGCCAGCCCCTGTACTGGACTACTGTACTTTTCAAGATTATAAATGTTTTATTTTTTGTGTTTGTTTTTTACGTATTATTTGTGTGAAAAGTATTATAAACCTATTTCAGTATAGTACTACGTAGCCGATTGTGTTAACTGGATACAGGCTAACTTTGTTGGACTTACAAACAAATCGGATTTACGAACGCACTCTCGGAACAGTACTCGTTCGTATGTAGGGGACTTACTGTACTCAGAACACAGTTGGTGCTCAATTAATGCACATGGATGAAGAAAGATGGGTGGGACAGGATGGATGTGGTATGCATCTTCTTTCACTAACAATCCATGTATCAATACAATTATTATAATGACATTTGTTTTATCTGAGCCTATCCTGCCAGATAAGAAGTTACGCCCACTTAGTAATTCAGACACTTCCTGAAGCTCTACAACGTTTCCAGCTTTTGTTTCTCTCCAGTTTCTTCTTCTGTTTGTCCATACTTAATCAAAATCTAAACTGAATTACCTTGGTTTCATGTCCCTAAGAGTCAAGATGAGATTCCACTCAAACAGCAATGACCTACACGATGAGGGCATACTGTATAGCACAGAGAACCATATTCAATATCCTACGATAAACCATAATGGAAAAGAAAAATGTATGTATAACTGAATCACTTTTCTGCACAGCAGAAATTAACACAACATTGTAAATCAACTATACTTTTTTTTTAAATAGCCATGACCTAGGTTTTACTGGTCTGCTCTCTCCATGTGAGTTATTCAGCCTGTTTTGCTAGGAGTTCCAGAGGTTCATCTCACGGGAACTCAAAAACAAATCACTCTCACCAGGGGAGAAGTGGGGGGGCAGAATTGGGAGATTGGGATTGACCTATACACACTACTAAATAGATAACTAGTAAGAACCTACTGAATAGCACAGGGAACTCTACTCAATACTCTGTCGTGACCTATATGGGAATAGAATCTAAAAAAGAATGGATATATGTATAACTGATGCACTTTGCTGTGCAGCAGAAACTAACACAACATTGTAAGTCAACTATACTCCCATAAAAACAAAAATCAAACAACAACAACACATCACTCCCGCCAGCCCAATGCTGCAGGTCTGCCCTAAGTATGCTGGACACAGCAAGTGATACTTCTGCATCATGGCCACCCCCGATGTCTCCTACTGACTGCCAGGAGCCACCGAATGGGTCCAGAGCACACCTGGAACCTACCCCGTGCAGTGGACTGCAGTCCGAAGGAGCAGGAAGATGGAAGAAGGCACTTGCTATCTTTGTATAAAACATGGTCATAGGGGACTTCCCTGGAAGCACAGTGGTTAAGACTCCATGCTCCCAACGCAGGGGGCCTGGGTTCAATCCCTGGTCAGGGAACTGGATCCCACATGCACGCCGCAACTAAGAGTTGTCCTGCCACAACTAAAGAGCCAACTAAGGAGCACATGTGCCACAACTAAGGAGGCTGCGTGCCACAACTCAGGCCTGGTGCAACCAAATAAATAAATAAATAAAATATTTTTAAAAAATTATTTAAAAAAACAAAAAAAACAAAAAAAAAACATGGTCATAGGATCTCAACCCTGCTTTGCTTGTGCCCCGGTGCATTTCCTATTTTAGTGAAGGGCTCCTTTTACATTTCACAGTCAGTGAGCACGAGGCAAAATGCCCAGTAAACTTAAACATCCCTTTATTTAAACTTCACAACCATTATCATCTTCCCTTGGGCCAGACAATGTCATCCAGATACTACCTCCTTCTAAGTTGGACACTCCTGTCCTGGAACTGGGCTGGAGACAACTCCTGGATCTGAATCACCCTGTCCAACAATCAACATTAATAGGGTGAGTGCTTTTTCCAGGCACCCTCTCTACTTAGGGTGTGTTGGTTAGCCTAGAGCCTTTTAGCCCAACCCAACAGATTACTGTTGGACCCATCTGCCCTGGTTGACCAGATGTCCCCAGAAATGCTTGCTTCCAGGCAGTAATCAGATGGTATTTCACAGGGATATCTTCAAGTCTCATGCATACTTGCTTCACCAAATCACAGATTCATCACACAGACACTGATACTCCTCAACCTCCCAGGTTCACAGTCCCACCCCATTGGTTTAGTTCCTCAGGCAGCACTTTTTAGAGCCCTAGAGTTCAGTGAAATGCCTCAAGGCCATATCGTAAGTAAGTTATGAGGGTAAGACAAAGCTGTAGCTTCTTCAAATCCCTCCCTTCCCAATCCAGGATTTCGCAACCATGGCGCTTTCCAGCCCCTTGAAATTGAGGGATGGATAATTCTTTAGTGTGGTGTGTTGTCCTGGGCACTGTAGGACGTTTAGCAGCACCCCTGCCCTCTACCCACTGAATGACAATACAACCACCTCCCTCCAAACTGTAAAACCAAACATGTCTTCAGACGTTGCCAAATAGCGCCCCTAGAAAAACTGTGAATCAGCACCTCTCCTGAACATTCACAAAGAACAATCATCTGATAAAGGCTCTGAAAAGTCCTGTGATATGAAAAGAAGTCAGATCGACTGCATTTTCCAATGTATCAAAGCTAACCTTGAACGGAAGAAAATTAGAGAACCGCTCTTCTAGAAAATCTTCTTCTTAACCCTATTTTAAGTACATGAGGCAAGCACCTGGCCCAATTTAGGCACTTGTGAAAATATACTCCATAATCAAATGTCTATTTAAACACCTTCAATTATTTACTTATGAATATGAATGGCCACCTAATAGACACATTTGCAATGGAGATTATCACTCTAAAATTACTTCAATTACCCTATGACTTAGTATTTGCCAGTATATTTATCTGGAAATATTTTTTTTCCTGGTAATTTATAGTGCCCCAACAGGAGCGCATTGTTGTGCTCTTGTTGTGTTGGCGATGTATTATTTAATTATTTATCAAATTCATTTAGGACTTGATAATTTTTATAGGTGAAATATTGAAAAGATCATGAGCTTTAAAGCTAGCTTTGTATCCAACCCATAATATGTCCCTCGCAAACACAGGTGTGTTGGAAAAATTAGACAAGCCTTCTGAAGTAAGAATGGTACTGTTTAACCCAGATAATTATTGTAATATTCTGGTCACCAATTCCAATGGGTGTGGGGTTTTCCCACTCTACCAAGCAATTCTCGGACACAAGCTGGGTGTCCTACCCTGCAACTCCATTCTGATAGCATCTAGCTGGAGATAGGGTCAGATCCACAGGTTAAGGGCTCAGTCTTCCTAGACTGTCCCCTTGCCAGCCCCCGAAACTTTAGAAGCCAAATTACAAGTCCAGGGTGTCATTCTGACCTAGCAGCTATATATCAGAGGTTCCAACAACCCATTCCCTGGGTTTGATTACTTTGCTAGAGCCCCTCACAGAACTCAGAGGTACCTTTACTTACTAGAATCAGTGGCTCATTATGAAAGATAAAACTCAGGAACAGCCAGCTGGGAGAGATGCAGAGGGCAAGGTGTGGGGAGAGGGCTCGGAGCTCCCATGCCCTTTCCAGGCTGCCTTTCTTCCCAAATCTCCGCGTGTTCGCCAATCCGGAAATTCACCGAACCCCTTCCTTTTTTGGGTTTTTCTGGAGGCTTCATTACGTACACATGATTGATGAAATCACTGACCACTGGGGACTAATTCATTCTCTGCGCCCTCGCCCCTCCCCGGAGGTCAGGGGGTGGGACTGAAAGTTTGGATCCTCTGTTATTCGTCGTTGGTTACCCTGGCAACCAGCCCCATCCTTAGGTGCATTTCAAAAGTCACCCCAGGAGCATGAAAACACCTTGATAGCTCCCATCACTTAGGAAATTCCAAGGGTTTTAGGAGCTCTGTGCCAGAAATCGCAGCAAAGACCAGATCTATATTTCATATTATAAATCAGAATATCAAAACATGCTTGTGGGGATAATACATACATTGTTCTTTAACGATGAAGATGCTGATTAAGTTTTGATTTATGGCCAAGCCTCCCTCCCACCACCTACTGATTGGGGAGACTGAATTCTCCTCTGAGATTTTTTACAAGTTTGTAGGTTTTAAAAACATATATATTTTTTATTATAGAAGGTATTCTTGCAAGTTTATCATTAAAATGCAGAAAATGTACACATGTGCCAAGAATAAAATAAAATTAATCTGTCACTTTACTACCCAGACGTAAACCGCTATTTAGAGTTGGATGTGTTTCTTTTCGGTCTTTTTTCACTATGAAATTTGGAGACTTCTAAAGAAAAGATTAGACAGTAGAACCTGTTGTCTTTCTAGAAATCAATTCTGACCTTTTATACTTTCCCAAGATATTGAAAAAAGCAGTTGAGGAAGGAAGTGGGTGCTGCCGGTCTTGGAACTCCCCCATACTGTAAGGCAGGGGTCAGCAAACTTTATCTATAAAGGGCCAGATAATCAATAATTTAGTCTTACTTGGTCATATAAGGTGCTGGTCACAACTACACACCTCTGCTCTGGTGCACAGAAGCAAGCCCAGACGATACATCAAGAACACAGGCACTGCTGTGTTCCAATAAAACTTTATTCACAAAAGCAGGCAGTGGATAGGATTTGGCCCATGAGCTGTCATTTTCCACTTCCTGCCCTGCGGTGCCAAATGCCGATAAGAAATGAACAAGCAATAAAACTGCAGAAATGAAATAGCACTTCTATCTAATTGCTAGAACAGTTTCTGTTCTGCAATAATAATAATAATGAATAATAAAAGAGCATCAAGCTAAAATTCCTTCCAAGGGTGTGACAATAACCAACGGTTAAAACTTTTTATCAGGGAAAATATTGTGCTTCTGAATTCTTTTCAAACAGAAACGCTGTCACTGCTTTTGGACCATGCTTCATAGAATATTGTTTTCTTCTGGGACAACCTGTTCACTGGAGTATTGATTACATTATAATCCCTCCGAGTCAGCTTTTTCTGGCTGCTTTCCAAGTTATAATCATTTCTGCCACAACATAAATCTCTGCAATAATTCCTGCCAAATGAATTCCCCTCTGTGTTTTCTGATCAACCCATTTCCCTCCTACAAACTCCAGATTCAATCAGCCACACGTAGCTGATGGAACCTATTTTTAAAAGGACATTCTGTGATGTGGCAATTTTTTTCAAGGATGATTGCTGAGAAAACCATCAACAAGGAATTAGTTTCCTTGCCATAGATATTTGAGGTGAAAATGGATTTCGGGTGCATTCCTTTGCTTCTTTATTTTCTTTTGTTCTTTCTTTCTTCCTTCCTTCCTTCCTTTTCTTTCTCTCCCTCCCTCCCTTCATGTTTGAAGTCTTCAAATAGCCACCGACTGCATCTTTGCAGAGCCTATAGGAAAATGCATTTTCAGTTTGACAAACACTGAGTGACATTCTAGCCAATGTTCTTCCTGTTCTGCCACGTTCCCAGGAGATGCCTTTGGCCAGTGCTGTGTGCCCACCTCTCAGACCTTTTGGCTGTTTTCCTCTTTCATCAGGGGACCTCTTGTCTTTGGGCTACTGGAACCCAGAGATGTGCTAGGAGACCGAATGTCCTTCCCACTTGGCATCTCCACCCCATCATCCCTGCACAAGCCCCAAATTGTAGCTGATGATCGAAGGCGGGTAAATATAAATGCCCAGCTCCCTGGCCTGCAGGCAAACAAAAAAGTCCTCTAAGATACCGTTTATGTCCCAGCACTCTGCAGAGATGGGGCTGAGGCTGGGACTTTACAGAAAGCACCCTCCTTTGTCTCTCTCTTTCTTCCTGTCCTGCTTCATTCCCTTGCTGGCTTCCCCTACCTGGGATCCTATGATTCCCCATCTAGGATTTGCCTGTGGGGAAGGTGAGCTAAGTCCCTGTGCTGTAGTAGGCACTGGGCCAGGTCTCAGGAGCTTTTCTTCACCTCCAAATACCACGGGCCCATGCTGACCTAGCTGGACCCCGTAACCTTACACAAACATCTCGATGCAATGCACCACACATCTGCAAGGAAGAGAACCAAAGGCTAGGTATGGAACAATGACAACTGTAATCATTTGCACTTTCTCGGATTTTCTAGACTGGCTACAGGCCACCTCATGCGTAGGGTAATGTGGGTTTCTTACAAGGCATTATAAGAATTATGTGGCACTGATCTTTTTTTTTTTTTTTAACATCTTTACTGGAGTATAATTGCTTTACAATGGTGTGTTAGTTGCTGCTGTATAACAAAGTGAATCAGCTCTACGTATACATATATCCCCATATGCCCTCCCTCTTGCGTCTCCCTCCCACCCTCCCTATCCCGCCCCTCTCGGTGGACGGGATCAGCGCCGAGCTGATCTCCCTGTGCTATGTGGCTGCTTCCCACTAGCCATCTATTTTACATTTGGTAGTGTATATATGTCCATGCCACTCTCTCACTTCGTCCCAGCTTACCCTTGCCCCACCCCGAGTCCTCAAGTCCACTATCTACGTCTGCGTCTTTATTCCTGTCCTGCCCCTAGGTTCTTCATGACATTTTTTTTCTTAGATTCCATATATATGTGTTAGCATACGGTACTTGTTTTTCTCTTTCTGACTTACTTTACTCTGTGTGACAGACTCTAGGTCCATCCACCTCACTACAAATAACTCAATTTAGTTTCTTTTTATGACTGATATTCCATTGTATATATGTGCCACATCTTCTTTATCCATTCATCTGCCGATGGACACTTAGGTTGCTTCCATGTCCTGGCTATTGTGAATAGAGCTGCAGTGAACATTGTAGTAAATAACTCTATTTGAATTATGGTTTTCTCAGGGTATATGCCCAGTAGTGGGATTGCTGGATGGTATGGTAGTTCTATTTTATGTTTTTTAAGGAACCTCCATACTGTTCTCCATAGTGACTGTATCAACTTACATTCCCACCAACAGGGCAAGAGGATTCCCTTTTCTCCACACCCTCTCCAGCATTTATTGTTTGTAGATTTTCTGATGATGACCATTCTGACTGGTGTGAGGTGATACCTCATTGTAGTTTTGATTTGCATTTCTCCAATAATTAGTGATGTTGAGCAGCTTTTCATGTGCTTCTTGGCCATCCATATGTCGTCTTTGGAGAAATGTCTATTTAGGTCTTCTGCCCATTTTTGGATTGGGTTGTTTGTTTTTCTGATATTGAGCTGCATAAGCTGCTTGTAAGTTTGGGAGATTAATCCTTTGCCAGCTGCTCCATTTGCAAATATTTTCTCCCATTCTGAGGGTTGTCTTTTGGTCTTGTTCATGGTTTCCTTTGCTGTGCAAAAGCTTTGAAGTTTCATTAGGTCCCATTTGTTTATTTTTGTTTTTATTTCCATTTCTCTAGGAGGTGGGTCAAAAAGGATCTTGCTGTGATTTATGCCAGAGAGCGTTCTGCCTATGTTTTCCTCTAAGAGTTTTACAGTGTCTGGCCTTACATCTAGGTCTTAAATCCATTTTGAGTGCACTTTTGTGTATGGTGGCACTGATCATTCTTAATCACAAAGATCTTTCCAGCTGCTTCTCACCAGTGATTGGGATGACCAAAAGGGTAGCACCTCCATTGATTAATATGATTACCCCTGCTCTTGGATCAATACTGTCTGAACTGGCTCAGAAATACAATTTTTATCTTATTTACCCAGCATCGATCAGACCCTGGTAAATTGATTTAGAATGATGATACAGAATAATATATGAAACAAAATGTCAGAGTACGCAACAGCCAAGAGAAAGAAACCGAGTTTAGTTACGGGGGCCTGTGTTCAGCTCAGCCCACCTTTGCAAGTTATGATGGGCCTGGGAAGTGAGATATATTATCAGATGGTGCCCTTCTGTTGGAATGAGAGGAAAGTGATTTAACAAAGGTTCCAGCTAGGCTTCAGCATAAATGTCCTAGGCCCTTAAACGGGAGGGATTTGCATGTGGAATTAGCTGGAAACATCCCACCCACCAAGCTCCCTGCTGTGCAGTGCTAAGTGCTTGCATAACAGCAGGTTGTTGATATCAAAATTCTTCCCTCATAGGCCACTTGGCCCCACCTCTCTGTTTGCTCCTGTTCAGGTTGTTAATGATACTTGATAGTGATTATCTTTACTTTTATGAGCGATGAAGCCTGAGCATGTTATGCACATTTTATTTTCCATTCCTGTACTCTGATAATGCTTCTTGCATCTTAATTATCTGACTGGAGGACTCTTAAAGACTTCAGAAGCCAGATGGTTTTGAAGGAGTGTTCTTTTGAAAGAAAATGTAATCCTTTGTACCCGAATGTGAAAAACAACACTTTAAACCTTCTAGAAGCACATATATTAAAATGTTACAGCTTTGTGTAGTGAAAGTTTTCTTCACCAGGACAAAAAATGCAAATCAAGAAGAAAAAGATTCCTACGTTGACAACCTCAAAACTACAATAAAACTGTTTAGTCATAACTTTAACAACCAACAATAATCAAAACACACAAATATACACCACAGTCGACACTGGATTTCTGTGTATAAAACTGATCAAAGTTTTGTAACAGTAATATATAATTAGGACAAATACTATACAAATATATAATATGGGGCACATATTGCATAAATATGTATTATATAAAATATTTTGTTTCAATAATATGTATATACCTGTGTGTATGTGTCTGCAACTTTTGACAAAAACAAAAACCGAAGAAGAAAAATGGGCAAAGAATATGAACGGTAAATTCCCAGAAAAGGATAGTTAAATGGTTAATAAACATATGAAAAGATATTTGACTGCACCAGTAGTCAGAGGAATGTAAATGAAAACAACAATAAAATAGGGCTTCCCTGGTGGCTCAGTGGTTAAGAATCCGCCTGCCAGTGCAGGGGACACGGGTTCGAGCCCTGGTCTGGGAAGATCCCACATGCCACGGAGCAACTAAGCCCGGGCGCCAGAACTACTGAGCCTGCGCTCTAGAGCCCGCGAGCCACAACTACTGAGCCCTTGTGCTGCAACTACTGAAGCCCGCGTGCCTAGAGCCTGTGCTGTGCAACAAGAGAAGCCACTGCAATAAGCCCGCGCACTGCAATGAGGAGTAGCCCCCATTCACCACCACTAGAGAAAGCCCGCACTCAGCAATGAATACCCAACGCAACCATAAACAAATAAATTAAAACAACAACAATAAAGTATTATTTCATAACCGTAAGATTGGCAAATATTAAAAAGTGTGCCAATCTCAACTGTCAGGAGTTTGTGCAAACTCTACATCGGAGAGCACTACAGGGACATAACTGCCCTCTGAGCTATCCTGGCAATTTCATTCCCAATTATACAGGTTAAAGAAGAACTCATATCTGTGTTCAAAATGACATGTTCAGGAAGGTTCCTTGAGGGCTTCCCTGGTGGCGCAGTGGTTGAGAGTCCACCTGCCGATGCAGGGGACGCGGGTTCGTGCCCCGATCCGGGAAGATCCCACATGCCGCGGAGCAGCTGGGCCCGTGAGCCATGGCCGCTGAGCCTGCGAGTCCGGAGCCTGTGCTCCGCAACGGGAGAGGCCACAACAGTGAGAGGCCCGCATACGGCAAAAAAAAAAAAAGGAAGGTTCCTTGAGACATTTCCTATAACAGCAGAAACCTGGAAACAACTCAAGTTTCCATCCATAGAAAAACAAAATCGTATGTTGTTTATTCATGCAATGGAAGATTTGTGTAGGAGATCAAATGAGTCGACTACAGATAGATTAACGTACAGAAGTCTCTAACAAAATTGGGGCGGGGATGGTAAGTACCAGAAGTATATGCACAGTATAATAGCATTGATGTAAAGTTTTAAATCATGTAAAACAAGTCTATGTATTTTTCTGGATACCTAATTCACAGCACCATTTGAAAGACAAATAGGCAAAAAATAAATAACAAATTGAGGATCCATATTTTTCGGGGGCGGGGGGGAAGGCAGGATGGGAATGAATGGGGATATAGTACAAAAAACATGGCAACTGTGTCTGTAACTTTCTGTTATTTAAGATGCTAGATACTCATAGGTATATGGATGGATGGATGGATGGATGGATGATAGATGGAGAGATGGATGGATGGATAGATAGAAAGATAGAGGTAGACAGCGAGATACATATATAGATAGGTTAACAGATAAATAATTGATATTAGTTTACTTATAATTCTCTGAGAAGAGCTATTCACAATTTGTCAGACAGTCACTATGTATAACTAACTGTATGCCAGACAATATTTAGTGAAAATAATGAAGCCACTTCATTTTCTCAAGGTAAATGATGTATATGGAAGACCACCCAGGCCCTGGATTAGTGCCAATGAACTGCCCACCAGCCCCTTGGTTTTGCTCCACTTCTGCCCAATTAAATGCACTCTTGGTAGGGAAAAATTAATTTTATGTCACTTTAGGCTGACTATAACTGGGAACTTCATTTTAATACCAAAGTTAAAAATAAAATTCCAGTGAAACCAAGGCCACCATTTTCTTCTGAATCCTTGTTAGCATTTGATCTCTTCATTAGCAAAGATTTGAGAGAGTTGATTTACTTAGAATTCAGCTTCCAGAATTTATTTTCATGCATGTGATTTGGGGCATGTAGATTATCATTGCAAGCTATATCAGTATTGTGTTTTCTCTTTTGTTTTACAAGATCCATTTCGGGCTTCCCTGGTGGCGCAGTGGTTGAGAATCTGCCTGCCAGTGCAGGGGACACGGGTTTGAGCCCTGGTCCGGGAGGATCCCACATGCCACGGAGCAACTAGGCCCATGCACCACAGCTGCTGAGCCTATGCTCTAGAGCCCGTGAGTCACAACTACTGAGCCTGCGTGCCGCAACTACTGAAGCCCACGCGCCTAGAGCCTGTGCTCTGCAACAGGAGAAGCCACTGCAATGAGAAGCCCACTCACTGCAATGAAGAGTAGCCCCCGCTCATCGCAGCTAGAGAGAGCCCACACACAGCAACGAAGACCCAACACAGCCAAAAATAAATAAATAAAATAAATAAATTTATTTTTTTAAAAAAAGATCCATTTCAAACAACTTAAGTTCTATAGTGTCTCTATTTTTTTTTTTTTTTAATTTTTTGGCCATGCTGTGGCCAAAGGCATGGGGGATCTTAGTTCCCTGACCAGGGATGGAACCCGCGTCCCCTGCAGTGGAAGCATGGAGTCTTAACCTCTGGACCACCAAGGAAGTCTCTATAGTGTCTCTATTAAAGGAAATACAAACTTGAAGGATATTTGTAGAGAGAAATATGTACAAGAGAGATTTTCAAAAGAGAGGAAGCAATTAACTTTATGCCCTGTAAGAAAATAGATGCAAATTATTTTCAGGAATCTTAATACAAAGGTCAATTAACTCTCAGAGAAATCAAATCCTATAAGCCTTAACTTCTAGCAATCTCATCAACAGTCACAGAATTATTCATCTAGTAGTAAATATTCCGGAGTTACAGCATTTTGAAATTTTTGAACGCATACTTACCTAATTTTAAACATTTTCAAAAAGTTACTTCAAACAAAACATCAAGGAGCTGCAGGTTATAAAATTTATTGATAATTACAGTTGATTCTATTAAACAAAACTGTGTTTCCATCCTGAGCTATTGGCCTATGGCCCTCTATGTGAACATAATTTGAGTGTCATGTTTTATTTAGGTAACTGACATTTTGACCAGCATACACAATGCTTTTTGTCACTCATGAAAGTTTGTATAATTTACGTTTAACTCTGAGGCTTACTGAATCTTAAAGATGTAACTCATGCATAATAAATAAAACAAAGTGAAAAGAAAGAAAGCCACTGCAAGTTATGGTTTGGTTGACGATCTTACACTGAAGGAAAAAGAAACAAAGAACTGCCATTCTAAATAAGACACAAATGAGAGTTTCATGTTTGGCACCAGTATGGATAACTATTTGGTGGATACACTTTATAATATGAGCATTAGAATAGTAGGAATGAAATACACATATACCCAGTCCTCTGTGTGTGCACACACACAAACATATAACTTTGTGGTGTAATAGACACATGTATTGCTTTGTGGATGAAAAGCACACTTTGTTATACTTATAGGGTACCCACTAGAAGATTCCTAAGAAAAATCACATGACATCAGACTCTGTCTTTGAGTGTCAAAGGGGACCAGTCAATAGCACCCCACTTCCCCACCCAAGTTCTGAAGTCATTAAGAAAATGAATGAGGTATATGGAGACCAAAATGTCACCTTTATTGACATTGCTATGGCAGATCACCTGGGTTTTGTCTGGGTGCAATTTAGCACTGACCCCTTAGGAAAGACTCAGCCACTTGGTTCCAGCCAACATTGGTCTGAGCTCAGTTTCCCTCCACGACTGCCCCCTTGAGACCCATGATACTTAACAACAGAGAAGAACATCTCCTTCCCCTTGGCTGCTGGCTTCCAGGAGAAAGGGAAAAAGATGGAGCTGGGGCTTCCCTGGTGGCGCAGTGGTTGACAGTCCGCCTGCCGATGCAGGGGACGCCAGTTCGTGCCCCGGTCCGGGAGGGTCCCATATGCCGTGGAGCGGCTGGGCCCGTGAGCCATGGCCGCTGGGCCTGCACGTCCGGAGCCTGTGCTCCGCAACGGGAGAGGCCACAACAGTGAGAGGCCCGCGTACAGCAAAAAAAAAAAAAAAAAGATGGAGCTGGACAAGGCATGTCCCTTAAGACCCAGGCAAGTCACTCAGCGGGGGTGGGAGGGGGGCAGGCAGTAAGTGAGAGGCACGAGACGTTGCAGGTTGTCCACCAACCATTGGAAGGACACACCAGGCATAGAGAAGTGTCCCTTCTCTCCACTTAGGAAGAAAAGCAGTACTTATGTGAAGACCTGAAATCCTGGGCTCTTCAACATCACATCTACCCATTACACAAATATTTGTGTACATTAACTGCAGAGAGTGTGCACTTCTGCATTCTCACCCATCAGAGGATGTGGGTCCGATTGGCACAGGGCGTACGAAGGATGCATTTGTACCCACGGTGTACTCATACAGCAAGAGCAGTTTACGGCCAATGAAACAGAGAGCGTGGTAGGGAATCAAGATTTAGGTGGAAGCTTTCCCCACGGAACAGAGCAGAAGGCACCGGCTGGGGGCCTTAGGCTACTTAATATGGTACCCAAACCACAACGTACTTAGAGGTACCCAGTGTATGGACCTCAGGGTCTGATGATGGAGGGAAAGCAGAGAGGGAGGAAGGAGGGAGGAGAAAGAAAGAAAGAAGGGAGGAAGGAAACAGAATAACCTAAAGGCTTCTACGCCCACACTGCCAGTGACGCCATCACAGGCAAAACCAACTTCTCCACCGTTTTTCAGGTTTTACAAACCGCGGTGAACGTTTCACAGAGAAGCCAAAAGAAATACAGGGGGAAAAGACATACTGTAAGCCAGAAATATTTGAAAAGTTAGTGAATGGGAAATAAAAATATGAAAATATGATTTATAACACTGATATGACTCATTGAAGAGGTAATGTTCTGAGCTACGGATTAATCAGCACTATTATTGGAACACAGAGAGAGAATCAGTGGGCTATAAAAATATCTTTGTTCCCCCCCCCAAAAAAAAAGGAAGTCCCTGGTGGTCTAGTAGTTACTCCACGCTGCTTTCGCCGCCGAGGGCCTGGGTTCAATCCCGGGGCGGGGGAACTAAGATTCCACACGACGTGCGACATGGACAAAAAAAAAAACAAAAAAAAAACAACTTTGTCCATAAAGATAATGCTGCTAAATTTTTATAAAACATGAAACAACAATGTGTGTGTATCTCTATGTATTTGCAATGTAATTTTAAAGTCAGAAGGCTCTATGCATTCTAATTTGGATGTACAGCCCTTTTCACAAAAATAGCTTTGTAAAACCTTTTCTGATTACCGTTACTCACACAGGTGAGAAAAAAAAAATTTTGTTGTAACATATACATGAGTAAATATAAATCCAAGCAAACGTCTTCCGAGAAGAAAATTCTGGCAATAATTTTTCTTCAGTTTTATAAATATTCTTTTTTAGCTTGGGGTACGGTCAATTTGTTTCATTAAAGCTCCACTATTTAAGAAAGAAGAAATTATAGGGAGAAATCCGGTAACTACATGGTGCAGTGTTACCTAATTTTTTGTGAAACTTAGGAACATTAATTAAAAACACATTTTTACAGGTACAGAGCCTCCATTCCCACGGCCAACTGGATGCTGCAACAACACCTCCCAGTATAGAAACGATAAAATGGCAGATGAAATGTAAACTTTTTTTTTTTTAAAGCAAATCTGAGCTGGTGACTAAGAATTAGATACTATGAAAGACCACAAGTCACTGAGGTGAGTTAGCATGGGGAGGGCCGCTTGCCCTGAAAAATGTCTTCCAATCCCTGGCTGCCACAAGCCAGTCAAATATTTAAGGGGTCTCTGTGCTGAGGGCAGAAGTCCAAGGATTTGGTCTGAAAAATGAAAGTGCTGTTTGGAATCCTTGCATAAAGCCAAGATTCCCTAACAATCACAGCCTCGGGGTTAAGTTTGTTATCAGAATTTACACTGCCCGGTGTGGCCAAGTCACAATTTCTTTATAATGGCCCCAGGAATATCTGCATTTGACTGAGACCCAAAGGCAGGCAAGGAAGTGGGAAAGCTTTACAGTGAATGTGAGCTCTGATGGGAGACTGTTGGTATGAAGAATCTAAGGGCAGGCTGAGTAGAAGCAGGACATCTTAGGCGATAGCCTGGGGGGACATATGTGACTTTCTCTGGTTGGTTCTAAGTTGGAAGAAGGTTGACATTTAGGGAAATTGGCAGCCATTGACCAGGTAATGACAATTGTGGGTCAATTTCTGCAGAGGTTGTGATTTGGCTTTGGGGTTGGCTCAAGTTCTATTTTCATATGTGAGCTGGGCATTGTCCATTTGATAGTCAATCTCTCAGTATAAAGTTCCAGGAATGAAGAGGGTAGGGTCATAGCTCAAGAACAGACAAATAGAACAGACTGATGAGTCCAGAAAGAGACCCACACTTGATTTAGGGCAAAGGTGTCACTGCAGTTCAGGTGGGGGAAAGGCAGTCTTTTCAATAAATGGAGCTGAACAGTTGAAGATTCCCATGGCGGGCTGGGGGGACCTTTGATTCATATTAGACTTTAATAGCTAAATATGTAGGTTGAAAGACACTAAAAACAGAGTTACAATTACCAACTGAATATGGAGAAAAAAAGTGCAGGGGATCAGAAAATGGTACCCACAAAACATGCCATTTTGGCCTGAGGATCATTTTCAGCTACAGGCAACTTGGAACCAACAGATGCAGAGAGTTATCTGCCCTCCCCTTATCGGCCTGGAAGCAGGCATACATTTCCCTCTGAGAAAATTCACCAGTTCCTCCCCCCAGGAAGAGAGGACCATCTCTCCTCACTCAAGGGGGGTTGGATCACAAGGTGAGTTTGCATAAGCAGACCTTTTACTAAAACAGCCTGTATCCTGCATTCCTTGCCCACCCGTTTCCAAGTCCCCACAATTTATCATCCCTTCAAGCCCAAACCATCTTTCCTTTGTTAAAGGGTATATAAGCCCCCAAGTTTAACTATTTCTTTGCATTTCACTACTTTTCTGTGCACACAAATGTGAATAAAAATTGTGTGCCTTTTCTTCTGTTCCTCTTTCTTTTGTTAGTTTAATTCACACACTCCCAGGTAACGAAACTAAGAGGGGAGCAGAAAAGTTTTTCTTTCCCGAAAATGAACTCAGGAAAGGAAATTAAATCTAGGGCCCTGCCTGAGAGTAGTTTCAGGTTTGCATTTTCTTTTCTGGGCATCAGTAAATGCAAAATTCATGGTTAAAAAAAAAAAAGGTCTAAGACATCCATGTTAATGAACTAAATCTAATTATTAGGAGTGCAAAATAACAAAAGCACTTGCTAATGGGATACAATGGTCTGGGTTTTTAAAGACAAGGCAATAAAAGAGGGTTACCTCTGTGAATGGAGCTTGCAGGACTGTCAGATGTTCTTTCAAATAATAGCCTCAAACTGAGTTTACTCTTACTCAAATTTACATAAGCATTGGATGCTAGAGAGAGGATAAGGTCTTAATAGCTTAGAGTCAGTAGTTAAAAGGTTCAAAGTATTTGAATAAAATGATGTGCATTAATTAGATGCCCATATACCCCCCTCCCTCCTGGCTTTTCCAAAGTTCACTTTACATCACCTTGCTTTTAACGAAAGACCTCTGTCCGTACTTGTTTTCGACAACCGAAAGAAATCCGCACAAGATTTTCGATTTTATCAGGAAAGGCAGGAAGTGATCATCCTTTGCTTGTTTGGCGATAGCCATTCCAGCGGCAGTGCACAACCCTGGCAGACAGAGCAGCCCTGCCAAGCTGCCCTCCCCACACTCAGCGTCCCGGCATCTAGCCACCAGAGCTGTGAACTGCGCCTGTGAGCATCTCTGCTGTATCTCGACTTATTTTGTGCCTCTGTTAGCAAGACGTGCCCTAAGGTAATTGCTTCTTCACTTTACACCACTTCAGCTTATGAATGCTGTCATAGGAGTGTGCCACTTTTTTAGATCAGGGGCCTGCAATTACCGTGGCCTGTTCCCCACCAAGGTTGCCAAAAAGCCTCCTACGGGAAGGACACCTGTGGCTGAACACAAATGCATCTGCAGAGCCTCTCAGAAGAAACGGTCCACCGTCCGTTACATTGGATGCCTGGGCCAAGATCATGGGCAGGACCCCAAATGGGTACATTGTTCCAGGTGGTGATGCATTAAAAAAAAAAAAAGTCTCAGGATTGGCAGGGCTCTGAAGGTGAGAAAGAAAGAGAAGGTGATTGATTGTTTATCCAGGGCCAGACAGTCAGTTTTCCAGGTATTGTTACCAAGGCTGTGGCCCCAAAAGCACACCCCTGCCCCCTCCTTCTGGGTAAACTTGGAGAAAACAGAAATCAACCATATCCTCTAGCTGTGTTTACATCGCAGGAAAAAGAGAGTCCAACCACATGAAAACCTGTGCAAGCTGGGTCGGCTCCAATAGTGGGACGAAAGTTGCCCTGCAGCTCATTGGCATCTTGTTACAATAGTAAGATCTCTGCCCGACTGTGTCATGATGGTTCGACCTGCTTCTGACCCAGATGCCAAAGGACCCAGATGCCAAAGGACCCTACAAGGGCAGAAAAGAGGTGGCACCCCAGTTCCTGGAGGGACCCTGCCTTTTCTCAGAAAACCAATACATATGCCTCTTCCTCGCTAAGTTTGGTTTTAAAATCTTGCCTTATTCACCTTCTTGCAAGAAAAGCTGACCTGTGAACCAAGTTCCCACTCCTCCATTCTCTGGCTATTGAATAAAGAGTGTCCTGTTTCAGTCTCAGCATGGTTTCGTCATTGGCTGTGCGAATACGAAAGGGAAAAGAACCTTCCCTGCCAAGGCAGGAGGTCTCCGCCGGGCTAGCGTCCAAATGGGGGTCCATACGACCAATTCAGTGACAGTGCCCTCTGGCTTTTGCGACTGAAACAGTTGGATCTTCTAAAGACCTAAATCCACACATGCAGAAATACATGCAGACACACATTCGCACATGCTTAGCCCAGTCTCTGAGAGAATATCATTTCTGTCCCTCAAGACCACGACCAGGGCAAAGAACCTTGCTTGCTTCTTACAGCCCCGTGGTGAACCCTTAGAACAGATTTGTTGTCAGATGCAGGAAAGTTGAGGGATGAACAGCCCATGCCTGACAGAAATGAAATGGGTATTTCAAATGAAATGCTTAGGGGCAAATTGAGGCTGCTTAGTCCTTGGACAAATTTTCCTCTAGTAAAGAAGTCAGCTACCATCGCTGCTGTCTGGCGTTCATGTATTTCAAAGAGAGAAGAAAGAACTTACCACTAAAGTAAAATAAAGCAAATATTCTAAGAAAAGGGAAGGAGGACATCTCATCCCTTACGTTTATTTGTTTATTGTTAATTACTATTATTATTTTTTGGCCACGTGGCACGCGGGATCTTAGTTCCCTGACCAGGGATTGAACCTGGGCCTCCTGCAGTGGGAGCGTGGAGTCTTAACCACGGGACCGCCAGGGAAGTCCATCTCATCCCTTATTTTTAAAAGGGAGAATTACGTCTTTTACTTTTCATTGGTATTTGCCCTTATCGTGCCTGGCGGGTCCACGTGGGTGCCTGATACCTCCTCCCGTGGCGTTCTTCTGTGGTTGTTCAAAATGCCCTCACGTTTTCCAAAATCAAGTCAGTTGTGCTAAGTGCTGAGACTGCCTTTAAAAACCTAACGGGAGAAGGGAGAAAAAGTATTTTAATTCGATCCACCTAATGTGATGTCGTTCTAAAAGAAACCAGCCCACTCTCTGGCTCTGTACGTGGTCACTCCTGGTGAGATGGAAGGGGCCTCGGCGGGTGTAAAGTAGGTGAGTGGTGTTTGTGTGTCTGCCCCTTTTCCAGGCTTTCAAGAGGATCCAAAAGAGACACATCAGGGACTTCCCTGGAGGTCCAGTGGTTAAGACTCCGCTCCCAATCAAGGGGGTGCGGGTTCAATCCCTGGTCAGGGAAATAAGATCCCACATGCCAAGTGGCATGGCCAAAAAAAAAAAAAGATATTCATGGAACCATGACAACTTGAACTTTGATGAGGACGGGGTGAGTGGATTCTTCCTCGTGCTAAGCCTGGAAAACTACTAAGACGCTTGGGAACAGAAAAATGTTGTCCAGGCAAACCTGGAGAATACCGATGGCTTTGAAAGCCATTACCACATTCAAAAATGATACCCTTTCCAGAAAAAAACATAATTCGAAAAGATACATACACCCCTATGTTCATAGAAGTACTGTTTACAATAGCCAAGACACGGAAGCAACGTAAGTGTCCATTAACAGATGAATGGGTAAAGAAGATGTGGTCCATATATACATAGGAATACTACTCAACCATAAAAAAGAATTAAATAATGCCATTTGCAGCAACATGGATGGACCTAGAGATTGTCATACTGAGTGAAGTAAGTTAGACAGTGAAAGACAAATATCATATGATATCACTTATATGTGGAATCTAAAAAAAAGTGAACAAATGAACTTATTTACAAAACAGAGAGTCACAGATGTAGAAAACAAACTTACGGTTACCAAGGAGGGGGAGGGATAAATTGGAAGATTGGGATTCACACATACACACTACTATATATAAAATAGATAACTAATAAGGACCTACTGTAGAGCACAGGGAACTCTACTTATTATACTATAATGACCTACATGGGGAAAGAATCTAAAAAAGAGTGGATATATGTGTATGTATAAGTGATACACTTTACTGTACACCTGAAACTAACACAACATTGTAAATCAACTATACTCCAATACAAATTTAAAAAAAGAAAAGAAAACAAAACAAAACAAATGCTATAGGAATCCAAACTACAACCAAGGTCAAGACCAACTGCTGAAATCTATGACAGTGCTTTGCAAACTTGCCTGAACAAATGAAAACCGCGAGCATCTTGCTGAAATTCCAGACTCCTAACCAAATTCATGGAGTCCTAAAAAGTCAGAATTCTGTACACGTCACAAGCACCCTCGGTTTATTCTTAGGATCAAGAGCATTGAAGAAGCAATGCTTTAAGATGAATTGAGAGGGAAGAGAAAAAGAGAAAAGGGATCAGCCACGAAGCTGACAGTGATAGAAGATGCTTTAAGAATCACGCTGTTCTCTAAATTGCCAACCTTCCTGCATTAATTATCTATATCTGTGCCGCAAACTACCATAAGCTTAGTGGCTTACCGCAGCACACATTTATCATGTCACGGTTCCTGTGGATCAGGAATCCGGGCACAGCTCGGCTGGGTCTTCTGTCCAATGTTGCAATCAAGGCTGTGCTCTCATCTGAGGGTCCAGTGGGGAAGGACCGACTTCTAAGCTCACGTGGTTGCTGGAACTCAAGGAGTTCACTTCCTTGTGAAGCGGAGGACTGAGGGCCTCGGTTTCTTGCTGGCCATTGGCTGAAGACAGCTCTCCGTTCCTTGCCATGTGGGGCTCCTGAGACATGGCAGCGTACTCATTCAGAGCCAGCAAAGGAGAGAGGCTCTGAGCAACGGGGAATTTACAGTCTTATCTAACATAATCACAGGAGAAGCAGCACACGGCCTCTGCTGTATTCTGTCGGTGCGAAGCAAGTCAAAGGGCCTGTCTACACACACGAGAAGGGTGTAGATTCTAGGGGTGGGGCTTCAGGCGTCAGCCTAGAGTCTAATAAACAGCAGACTAGTACAGCCACTAAGAGTGGGCAGAGAGGGCTTCCCTGGTGGCGCAGTGGTTGGGAGTCCGCCTGCCGATGCAGGGGACACGGGTTCGTGCCCCGGTCCCGGAAGATCCCACCTGCCGCGGAGCGGCTGGGCCCGTGAGCCATGGCCGCGGAGCCTGTGTGTCCGGAGCCTGTGCTCCGCAACGGGAGAGGCCACAGCAGTGAGAGGCCCGCGTACAGCAAAAAAAAAAAAAGAGTGGGCAGAGAGATGTGGCACATATAGACAATGGAATATGACTCAGCCATAAAAAAGAATGAAATAATGCCATTTGCAGCAACATGGATGGACCTAGAGGCTGTCATACTGAGTGAAGTAAGTCAGACAGAGAAAGACAAATATCATATGATATCACTTATATGTGGAATCTAAAAAAAGGGTACAAATGAACTTACCTACACGACAGAAATAGAGTCACAGATGCAGAAAACAAACTTATGGTTACCAGGGGCTGAGGTGGGGAGGGATAAATGGGGAGATTGGGATTGACATATACACATTACTTATATAAAATAGATAACTAAGAAGGACCTACTGTGTAGCACAGGGAGCTCTACTCAATACTCTGTAATGACCTATATGGGAAAAGAATCTAAAAAAAGAGTGGATATATGTGTATGTATAACTGAATCACTCTGCTGTACACCTGAAACTAACACAACATTGTAAATCAACTATACTCCAATAAAAATTGAAACAAACAAAAAACAAAAAAAAAGAGTGGGCATGGAGTCTACAGTCAGAACGCCAGGGTTCTTATGTCTGGTAACCCAGCTTACCAACGTACTAACCTTGACCTTTCCTTACTGTCATGGATCCTCAGTTTACAGATCTGCACAATGGGATTTAAAATGGTATATACTTCCCACACATATAGAAAACAAACTTACAGTTTCCAAAGGGGAAACGGTTGTGTGTGGGGGGGTATAAATAGGAGTTTGGAATTAACAGATACACACTACCATACATAAAAGAGATAACCAACAAGGATCTACTGCATAACACAGGGAACTCTACTCAATATTTTGTAATAACCTATAAGGGAAAAGAATCTGAAAAATATATATATATGTATGTATAACTGAATACCTTTGCTGTACATCTGAAACTAACACAACATTGTAAATCGACTACAGACCAATTTAAAAAAAATAAAAATGGTATATACTTTATACTGTTGCTGTGACGGTCATTTGAATTACTGCTTGCAATGAGCTTGGCCAAATGGCCAGGACACGTTAATAGTTCTATAAATAAGAGGTCAGCATCGCCAGTATTTCCATAACACCCTTGGCTATGCCATATTCAAGGCCCATTCTCTCTTTTATCCAGTATTAGCGAACAAGAAGGCATGTGTTCCTGTACATGGGGCGTAAGAGCAAGGCACCTTCTTAAATGTGTCCGCAAAAATGCTTGGTGCAAAAAAAATTTTTTTAATTAACAAAAAATGCTTGGTGTGAAATGAACTGCATGTGCCCCTATCACACGGTTGCTATGTGGGCTCAAAACGGAACGGTTTGCACACTCAGTGAGCGTGGATCGTGGCAGGCACTGCCGCATGATGGGTAGATAACCGCCATGCCCCAAATGCTGAGATGTATTACCTTAACTGTAATCAACTGTTTATAAGAGAGTGACAAATAAGAAACTATGGCAGCTCATATGGAAGAGGATCACTTCAGGCTGAAGATTCCCCAGAGAGGGCATCTAAGGAAAGGTCAGTAAATAAAGTAAATCACTATTGGAAAGTCCATAGAAAGCAAGTTATTCAAAAATCGATAGGTGAGTGCATTACTTGGCTCAAAGGAGTAAAGTTCTGCTTGTTTTGCAAAACGATATTGGGCTCGACCGTGGTATTCCTCGGGGCTGGGATTGACCATCTGTAAGGGTCATTCCACAGGGGTGGCTGGACCCCTTTCCGCCCACAAGTTGGTTTAGTGGTCAAGACAGATGAAGCGGAGGACTCCCCTGGTGGTCCAGTGGTTGAGACTCCATGCTTCCAATGCAGGGGGCTCGGGTTCAATCCCTGGTCAGGGGACTGAGATCCTACATGCCGCACGGCCAAAACAATAAATTGAAAAAAAAAAAAAAGACAGATGACACCACGTGCATGAAGAATGTATGAAAAGGTTTGCTACTCACGTCATGAGGCTTTCCAGGGAGAACAGGGCAGGCTCCTGACAGGGTACAAACAGGCTTGAGGGAGCAGGGAAAGCTTTTATAAGGTTAGGCTGTGATCCTGGGGTGAGGGTTCCTAAACACGGTACTACTGTTTGCATAGTTTAAACCTGGGCAAGGAGGGTACACCTGGGCATCCTCCTCAGCCTGCCCAGGTGTGGAGAGAAGGGGACAGGGGAGAGGTGGGCTTGAAAGTGGCCAGCAGCCCAATGTCAACAATGGAGTGAGCTCTTTGGCAGAGCGCCTTCTTTATACAAGTCAAGTAACTGGGTCACAAGGATTCACCTACGTGCCTGGGGTCCCAAGTCAAACCAAGATCTGCAGGAACAAGCCAGGATGAGACTCGGCTACCTGAGGCCCAGCTGAAGTTGGGGCCAGCTTTCCATTCAGAGCAGATCATGAGAACAAGAGAGGGTCTTCCCCTGCATGTGAGATCTTGAAATGCATATTCAAGGGGTGGGAGAGCATGGAAGAGAAATCATACAACCCTGACCACAACAGAGAAGATGGAGAGATTGGAAATCTGAGAATAAGGACTCAGCCTATGACAAGAGATATATCATCATTTCCAGCTTTTGTGGTGATACCTCAGATTAAACACGAGGATTCTATGCGATGATTTCTTTTTTTATTTCTATTTTTAAAATATTTTAAAAAATGATATCCTTTTATTTATTTATTTATTTATTTATTTATTTACTTTATTTTTTGGCCACACGTTGCAGCATGCGGGATCTTTTGTTCCCCAACCAGGGATCGAACCTGTGCTCCCTGCAGTGGGAGCACAGAGGCCTAACCACTGGACCATCAGGGAGGTCCCAGGATTTCTTTTTTTTTTTTAAGGCATTTTTAGGGCTTCCCTGGTGGCGCCGTGGTTGAAAGTCCGCCTGCCGATGCAGGGGACACTGGTTTGTGCCCCTGTCCGGGAAGATCCCACATGCCACGGAGCGGCTGGGCCCGTGAGCCATGGCCGCTGGGCCTGCACGTCCGGAGCCTGTGCTCCGCAACGGAAGAGGCCACAACAGTAAGAGGCCCGCGTACCGCAAAAAAAAAAAAAAAAAGGCGGGGGGGGCCTTCCCTGGCGGTCCAGTGGTTACGACTCCACACTTCCAATGCAGGGGGCATGGGTTTGATCCCTGGTCACGGAACTAAGATCCCTCATGTAGCATGGTGAGGCCAAAAAATTTAAAAAAAAACCATTTTTTAAAAAAAAGCCATTTTTATGGCTCAAATTAAGCACAAGAATTCTCTGTACGGATTCCTTTATAAGTGGCTTTTGTGTATCAGGGCTGTGAAATTCCATATCTCCAGAGGAGACAGCTCAAAGCTCTTCATGGTTACACTATTATTACTTAATAAACAGTATTTATTATCACCTCCTCCTCTTCAAGAGGGCTGGCTTTCTTTCCAGACTCTGAGACGTTTTCAGAGATGAGGGTCCTCCACAGAAGAGTCTGTCTCTCAGAAGAAGTAAATAGAGGTCAAGCACAACAGCCAAGGCCTCCAGTATCTAAGATGCCTCCTACCACCAGCTAACCATGCCTCTTAACATGGGGACAAGAGACCTTCAGTTCTCATTCTCCAAAACCCATTTATCTTTGTCAGTCACCAAATCCAATTAGCCAACATAAGTGTTAGAGACTTCACTGGCAGATGTTCTCTCTTGTAATGCAATCTCCTTTTAAAGTGTTTAAAGGACCCTTTGAATAAAGCTCAAAGGGAAGAACAGCAGGCCATGCTTCCACTGTCTGAGAAGTTGTTCTACTTTTCTGCCAGTAGACACACACTCAGGCAGTTCTACAGGCGTCCAATCTGTGCTGGGCACTGGATCTGGCACGGGAAATATACTGATGATTAACCAGAAAGATAAACAAGCAAGCCTAGGGTGATACAAGGCGTGTTATACTAAAGGAACATGCATGGTGCTAACAGGAGCAGTAGTCAACTCAGACCACTCCAGGGATGGAATTCAACTCATCACTACCTAGATCCAGAAGACTCTTCCTTTGTCAAGACCTCCTGAATGTTTGCTTATTCCATTTACTGTGGATGAGCATTTGGGTGGTTTCTTGTTTGAGGGGATCATAAACAGTGCTGCTGAAAAAAACAAAACAAAACATTCTTTTCCGTGTGGATGTGGATGAAATGTGTGGATTTCTAAGCATGCAGTTGCTGAGTCTTTAGGGTATATATTCTACTTTAGTGGGTACCTCCAATCAGTTTTCCCACCTGACCAGTTTATACCCCCTGAGAGAGTTCCCGTGGCTTCACATCTTCACCAACACTTGATGTTGTCTGTCTGTTTCATTTTAGCAGATTCTGGAGGTTGTATAGTGGTATCACACAGTGGTTTCAATTTGCCTTCTCCTGATGACAAATAAACTTGGGAAGTTTTTAATAGGTTTATTGACTATTTAGACCATTTATTATTATTATTATTGAATATTATTGGCCAAGTCATGCAGCTTGTGGGACCTTAGTTCCCCAACCAGGGATTGAACCTGGGCCTGTGGCAGTGAAAGTGCTGAGTCCTAACCACTGGACCACCAGGGAATTCCCTAGACAGTCTCTTTTTAAAGTGCTTATTCAACCCCATCTTTCAATTGAGTTTTCCACATTTTTGATATTGACTTATATATTCTTTATATATTCAGTATATAAATATATATATATATATACACACACACACACTTCTCACTCCTTTAATGTTGTCTTTTTTTTTTTTTTTTTTTTTTGCAGTACACGGGCCTCTCACTGTTGTGGCCTCTCCTGTTGCGGAGCACAGGCTCCGGACGGGCAGGCTCAGCGGCCATGGCTCACGGGCCCAGCTGCTCCACGGCATGTGGGATCTTCCCAGACCGGGGCACGAACCCGTGTCCCCTGCATTGGCAGGCGGACTCTCAACCACTGCACCACCAGGGAAGCCCTAATGTTGTCTTTTGATGACCAGAAGTTGTAGATATTTTAATTTTTGATTGTGGTATAATTTCAGCATCCCTAATGGCTCCACTTCCCATCCGTGAATACCCAAAAGCACTCATTTCAGCCACGGTCTTTAATGAATGCATCCACTAGAGTTTCCAACAAGTTGAGCCTTGTGTATTTGCTTAAATCATCACACCTAGAACATGATCTCCACCCCAAAAGGACTGTCTTCTTCATTAGAGTAGGAGCTTAATAACTCCTGGTTTCTATTTTTAATAAAGGTGAACACCTAAGTAACACTAGTTATTTACTGTAAAAAATCAGCAGGCAGTTTACAATTTTTGAAATCAGAGGATAATTTCATATCAAATGAATATCCTCTGCATGCACTAGAGGTAGTCTTTGTACAATAGATGAATCCCAAATTTACCTGGATTACTCATCAGATTTACTTGTTGAGCTGCAGTCAATTTGTTTTTATTCACACATCTATATGGGTTTGCCCATAGGAGAGTATAATTAGGAACATGGTACCTCTTGAAATGCTAGATCAAGGCAGCCTTTTAGCGGAACCTTTCACAATCAGGCCTGAGAGCCTGCTTAACAGGGAAACTACCCAGCTGGTGCGGTAGTGAACAGAGAAAACCAAAATGAAGGGTGGGGAAGTCGAATCTGATGTGATCTCATGTAGGATAGAAATAGGGACTGAGCTTCCCTGCTGCTGCTGGTAACATGGAGGATCTGGGTGGGAAAGCATCTCTGAGAGTCTTATAAAGACAAGGTAACACGGAAGAGAGAAAAAAACTGCTGGTGATTTACCAGGTCCACTAATTCCCCAGAGCAGCTATCCAAGAGAGGTGATCACTCAGGGTCCAAGGAGTTGGCAAACAGGGAGAAAAGAAGGGCTGTCTGGAGTCCGAGGATAATAAACTTCAGCGACTGACAGGAGGGAGAGAGAGAGAGACAGAGATTTCAGGACGAGGAGAGGCTTACATGTTGAAACGCAGAAGATTAAGGTGGTTTTATAAATGTCTAATACTCTGCAACTTCTGTTCTTGGCCTAACTCCTGGAGAACAGCTACTGGCCAGCTCTGCCTGGATTAGCCTTCGCTGGGAAAAAAGTTTGAAACTGAAAATGCCAAGATTCAGGCTGAAGTCAGTTTGGATGCCGGGGGGAACGTTCCTGTCACTATGGCATGAACAGGAGATTTGCCATCAGTGAAAGGGACGACGAGAATGACACACGTTTAAAGAGGGCTTCAGATAGGTGAATATGGAGAAATATTACATAACCTATGTAGCTAAGAGATTTAGTTTATCCAGACAGTGTTGGAAGCCTCTCATGACGTCATTAAATAGCTAAGAGCGTACAATAACAACTCAGTTCCTCATCGTGGTCGGATCTCTGAATGGGTCTGCGTGTACATCAGATTTCCGGGGCATATTGTCCAAATGCAGATTCTGATTCGGATGTGGCCCAAGGTTCTGCATTCCTAACAAACTCCCAGGGGATGTTTATGCTGCTGGTCCACAGACTATATCTTGTGGAGGAAGATTAAAAATCTGGGGTCAGCAGGCAGAGACCCAAAATTACAGAGACACGTCTGTATTAATTTTCTATCGCTGCTGTAACACATTCCTGAAGATTTAGCGGCTGTATTAAAGCAACACCCATTTATTACCTCACCTCCCCTACGGACTCTTCTGCTTTCCTTTCTGCCTTAAAAAAGATCAAGTGATTAAACAGAGCCCATTCAGAGCACACGCACACACACATACACACATCCGTGTGTTAGTTTGCTCTGACAAAATACCAGGAACTGAAGGGCTTCAGCAACAGACACTGATTTTCTCACAGACATTTTTTTATCACTTCTGTGCACATCTGCATGCAAATATCCGAGTGTCTTATAAGGACATCCGTCAGATTGCATTAGGACCCCACTCTAATGACTTCACTTTAACTTGATTACCTCTTTCAAGACCCCTTCTCCAAATACAGTCACATTATTCTGAGGTCCTGGGGGTGAGGATTCCAACACTGGAATTTGGGGGAGACATACTTCAGCCCGTAGCATAGAGGAGGGGCTACTCATTGGTCCATCTCCCATTACTCACTTTTGACAACTTTTGACCAATTCCAGGCACCCGTGAAACTGTCTTGGAAGCTGAGCTCCCATTTCCATCAGGAAGAGAAGCCCCTTTTCCTTCCTCACTCACACCGCAGGTATCTCCCCTCTTTGTTCCTGCAAAAGGACCCTCTTTCTGTTGGGGACGCGGGATGTGTCCCCAACAGAGATGTGCCAGTCCAAGCAATAAATAAAAATAGACTAAACCCGCGTGCTTCGTAAGAGCTTTTGGCAAGACCTGAAACGGTTTCGATTATAGAGTAGTGCACGTTTCTTGAGAAGTGGGGCAATTTATACTTGAGTTATTCTCTGATGTCAGATTACAGTACAAGCAAAGCAATTAGCTTGAAAAGGGTTAGGAGGAAGTACAGGAACAAAGGGAGATACCGAGAGATGGGAAGGCAGTGTCGCGTATTCAAATGCAAAGTCCAAGGGCAACAATCAATAGCCCGTGTTTGTGTCAACAACAGATGGATTTGCATAATTGCAGATGGGAACCTTGGTTCCTGTGTCAGACGGGTGGTTGAGTTCTGTCCTTCCTAGGAATGAGGCCACTGACTCCCCACGGACAAGGCAAGGGCTATGAGCCATTGCTCCCACAGTGGGATCAAACTGGCATAATTCCACGTAGACTCATACTTTGGGAACTTCAGCCGCTTAAGTCACTTCAGACACCCATCACATTCATGCTTTTGGACACATCCAAAATCCACTTGCCTTTCAAGTCTATCATATCAGAGCATATTGATTTTATTCCTTAATCTTCACTAAAGGTAAATGAAGACTGTTTAATGCGATTTACGTAAATCTGGAAAAAAAAAAAAAACAACTAACCAGGTCTTAAGATTCTTGTCATTGTGTTTTTGCACAGAATAATGTTAGACCTTTATCAGATGCTCAGTGAACTCGATTCTATAATGCAGCAGCATTCTCCTTCGTAGAAACCAAGGAGGGGTGAAAAATGCGATGCTTAGCATGCTGTTAGGACTTTGAAAAGAGAGATTGTCTCAGTAAACAGACGAAGAAAAAGGTTCCTGTGAAAGACAGTGTTATTTTGAGTAAAGTAAACAAGTTGGAGGAGGCAGGAGATTGGAATCCACTTGGTGTTGAAATGACTTAGTCTTATATGCTATGTACATACTGGTTCCATCAAGCCCTTTGTCATAACTTCGAAGCCCAGGCAGTCTTACATGGAAGAGACACAAGACAGCTTCCGGGCACTGAAGGTGCATATTTCCAGGTATTCTGCATACCTGTTTGCAAGGCATCCACTCTTCCTTTTTGCCTGTACCCACGCAGCGCCCACTCACATTCCCTGGGAAGCGAAAGCAACACTCTAATGAACATGCCTTTCATTCTTAGTGATGGCCCCTGTCTACACATCCTACGTCTTGTTCTCCTCTATTTCCTCATCAGCTTGTTCACCTCTCTGCCTTTGGGGTTACACAGAGGAGGGTCTAAGCCGCCAGAGAAGTTCCTTTAAGCAAAATCAAGGAAAAGACCTCTTTTGATCATTTCACTACTTCCTCCGCTGCCAAGATGCACTTTCGGCAACGGGGAAATAGAGCATCGCTCTCCAGAGGTCCAGGTGGGACCAGGTCCCTTGTCACAAGCCAGTGCCCCTGTTAAAACCTCAGAGCTCTGAAGACTGGCAAATTCCATCAGGGGGAAGCCTTACTGTCCTGAAATCAGCAGAGCATTCATTAGCGTAGCAGTTTCTAATCTCACGTTGTCATCAGCCTAGTGAAAACAGGACCCTGAGGGGACGTAGGAAAGGACAGAGACCAGAGAAAAAGATTCCACAATGGGAAAACATGGCTTTTGGGGGCCTCTGAGCTGTTTATGGACAGTACTCAAGGCACAGACGCTGGCTCAAGAAATGAAGGGGAATGACAGAAAAGACAAATTCTACCTGTGTCATAATCTTGACATTCTTTTTTTTAAAGACTTATTTATTATTTATTTATTTATTTTGGGCTGCATCTGGTCTTCGTTGCAGCACGTGGGATCTTCGTTGAGGCGTGCGCGATCTTTCATTGCAGTGTGCGGGCTTCTCTCTAGTTGTGGCGCACGGGTTCCAGGGCGCGTGGGCTCTAGTTGAGGCGCGCTGGCTCAGGAGTTGTGGCGCATGGGCTTAGTTGCTCCACAGCATATGGGATGCTAGTTCCCCGACCAGGGATCGAACCTGCATCCCCTGCATGGGAAGGCGGATTCTTTACCACTGGACCACCAGGGAAGTCTCAGTCTTGACATTCTTTAAGGGATCCTCAAATTGCCTCTCTCTCTAAGGTGATGCAATCATTTAATTTTCATGAATAAAAGTTTTGAATAAGCTAAACTTTTTTTCTAAACTTGACACAAATAATTCAAGTGTTTCCAAGCAGTAATTCTGTTCAAAGAAATAGTTCTCTTTATGCAAAATCAGATTTCTCCAAAAAGAAAGCCAGGTCCCTTGTCCAGATTAAAAAATTCTAACTCATTTTATGCTCTTTTTTTCCCTTTATCCTTTTAAAATTACTATTTTAATTTAAAATGAGATTGGTAAAGTATCATGCTGTAAAACAAATGCTGTCAATAGACGTTATTATCACAAAGCAGGAATTTTTTTAAAAGGTGATTATGAGATCTACAGCTTGCTTAAAAATAGTAGCAAAAAATAGTTCAAAGCTTCTGTTGTTTGCTCCTGGATGTTTTGTGGAAAAGTGTTTTATCTGCCCCAAACTATGCAGCTTGGGCTTATTTCTATTGTGTTTGTTGTCAGATTTTTGTCTACTGGATTTCTTAAAATTGAAAAGAGGATTATACTATATTTATAATTGCACCTAAAAATATAGTAGTTGAAAGTTTTTTATCTCCATTTTGGGATAAAAGACATCACTTGGAGGATATTCTCTGCATAAATTCATATTTTCTTCTATTTTCTACTGAGATCAACTCTTCCCTCTTTCCATGAAGCCTGTCTTAATTTTCCCCTTTTGGTCATGATCCTAATTTTACCTGAGTCCTCAACCTTGTGTACTGAAATGACAGCTGTGTTTAATACTGGAATTTAACATGTCAAAATAGCTTCACTCCAAAAAGATGACTTTTCTGTGTATTGACTTTGGAAAGGCAGTTCTGAGTGCCATTTACTTTTAATTGCTAGTGATACTGGGAGTGTTTATAAATGCTCAAGACATTTTTAACTGTAGTTCCTTATTGTTCAGACATAACCAGGAACTGTGTATCACTCCAAAGACCTCCATCCTACCCTCTAAGGGTTTCTGAGTTGACGAAACCCATTGTAGCCATCTATTAAGCAAGAAAAGGGTTCAAATACTTCAGAACTCATAATGTCAGGAGTTTTGATAACCTCCCAGGAAAAGATGTTTCCAAATAGGGTTTCTAGTGGATGCTAATCTCTAAGACCAGCCAGAGATTTTTGGAGTGCCCATTTATGCCCTGCAAATTATGTATAGATAAATGCTGAGTCCAAAGTTGTCATCCACAGAAAGCGTTATGGAGTACTGCCTTTCTAATAATGACCCCCAAAGATCCTTTAGGCACAATAAGCTAGGTCATATGACAGTATCTAACCACTCTGAAATCTCCTTGGTGTAAAACACAGGTTTATTTCTTCTTCACACTCTCCCCAGTGTGGTTGGCAGAGAGAGTCTGCTCATCCTCGTGACTCAGAGGCCTGACTGATGGAGGCTTTGCAATCTTGTGATGGCCTCGGTCATCTCAGCATGAGGCTTTGTAGTAGCAGATGGCTAAAGAGGCAAGCAAAGGTGATGCCTTCAGCCCAGAAACGATGTCCATCCATCACTTCCGCTTGTGTTTCATCATGAAAAGTCTGAAGTAGTCACGTGAGCAAGTCTACCTTCAAAGGCATGGCCTTTTCCCTCCATGTCCCCAGAAATAGAGGAGAAGCAGATACTGGAATATTTATAATGCTTACCACCCGGGGCAAGGAGCACTGAGCACGCCTGTACCATGATGGTAAGCAAACCACGAGTGTCCTGAAGTCCCCTAGTTCATTTTTTTAAAGACAATGCATGTACTTCTCTGAATTAATTCAACTCACTTGTAGAGAGAGATGCTGAACCGTACAAAATTGCCATGGCTGAATCTTGGCAATGCCGTACGATTCAGCATAATGATATTTAGGGAATGGTGGAAATAGGTCTCAAGTCGACTTCATTATTGAAGTGATTCTGATCCTGCATTTTGGGAAAGCACTAGAGTGACAATGGCAACTTCACAAGGGAGACACTGGGAGAAAGTTGAGAGTAATCATCCCCATTTTCCAACCCCTTCTCAAGAAACTGGACACTTATTCGTGTTTGCTTTAAGGAAGTCACATTTTTTTTTTTAATATAAATTTATTTATTTATTTTTGGCTGTGTTGGGTCTTCGTTTCTGTGTGAGGGCTTTCTCCAGTTGCAGCGAGCGGGGGCCACTCTTCATCACGGTGCACGGGCCTCTCACTGTTGCGGCCTCTCGTTGCGGAGCACAGGCTCCAGACCCGCAGGCTCAGCAGTTGTGGCTCATGAGCCCAGTTGCTCCGCGGCATGTGGGATCCTCCCAGACCAGGGCTCGAACCCGTGTCCCCTGCATTAGCAGGCGGATTCTCAACCACTGCACCACCAGGGAAGCCCAAGGAAGTCACATTTTGTGACCAACCCCAGGAAAGTGAGACGAGAGTGGAACAAAATCTAGTGCATGTTGCAATCTAATTCTCTTACAATTTCCCATCTTTATTTTTGCTTTCATCTCCTTTCCCTCCACCTCCCTTCACCTCTTGGAGAGCGGATACAGACGGCTTTGTTTCACGCGGAAGTTCCATTCCAACAGGATGTTTTTCCTGCCCAGTTATGTGGAGACTGGCTATTGTGGTGACTGAACCAACTATGCTTTCAGGATACAGACGCGGACAAGATCTCTCCAGGGGAAAATGGAGCTCAGTTGGACACAGATTACAGGATCTGTTTCCAAGGGATAAATTGTGTGTTGACCATTTTGTTCAACGTCATATAATCCTCTTTCAAAAGTACCACAGCACGAAACTTTTCCAAAGTTTTTCAAATTATAATAGCAATTGCGGGGTTTTTTTTGTTTTTTTGTTTTTTTTTTTGCGGTACGCAGGCCTCTCACTGCTGTGGCCTCTCCCATTGCGGAGCACAGGCTCCGGACATGCAGGCTCAGCGGCCATGGCTCATGGGCCCAGCCGCTCTGCGGCATGTGGGGTCTTCCCAGATCGGGGCATGAACCCGTGTCCCCTGCATTGGCAGGCGGACTCTCAACCACTGCGCCACCAGGGAAGCCCACGTTATTTTTTTTGCACCATTGTATCTCAACATTGTTATGGAAACCAAATATGTATCTCAAAAGAAAAAAGTAGCAAAAGATGTTAGGTGAGGTTTGCTTTTACTGTACTCTAAATGTTAGTATTTTGAGATGAAAATGTTCACATTCAAAACACAGTCACTTTGCATGGATCATGACATTGTGACCAGATGATGCAAATTAGATGGTCCAGTTAATCCTGCAGGTATTTATAATCCTTTGGTCCAAAAGGCCAGCATCTTCTGGTGTGGTTATTGATGCTGAGGGTCCAAGGTGGCGTACAGGGTTGATCTATTCCAAGTTGACAGTGTGTAGCACAAATCCCCAGAGAAGCATCAACTCAAGGGCTTATGATGCAGGTTTTTCACATATGTAAGGGCATATGGCTAAGGTTACCAAGTGGATGCTTCTGGAGATATTAACAAGAAACAAAAATAACGTATGTAGAAGGAGAAAAAAGTCTACTGTATTCATTTTAGTGGCCCATGTTCAGGAATGGCAGATAGAAATGGGTCTTCCTGAGCTTGTAGGCTAAAGTTCATACTTGGCACATGGGTGGATTTAAATGTTTATTTCTAATTTATTAATATAGAGCTTCATTTTACTCAAGAACTCATAAGAGGAGTCCAGACTCCTTGAATGTCATTCCTAGCTGGAAACATAAAGGACACAGCTAACTTGAAAGGGTGAATGACATGCACTCATAAATGTGGCATGTTTTCCAATGCCTTTTAGGTAATGAATCTCTAACTAATGACTGAGTCCATATCACATTTGCGTGACCAGACCAATGTCCCCTAATGACTCAGGCTAGTGGACTTTTCTATAATCATGTGCGTTCCTGTCTTAGGGTTTCTGGCATCTCTTGTTTTGCAAAAGCTGAAGCCATGCATGCGCATGCTCAGACAAGGAGAGTAATATTTATAACAAATACTTGTCACTGAAGCCTTCTTGAAATATTATTGTTTCAAAGACAGCAACTTTTGAAATATTTCTCCAACTCCCAGGCTCTTTTCAGTCAATATGTTTATGTCTTTCAGTCATTTGTTTTCTTTGCATGCATTTCTGAGTGTCTATGTTTGCTGATTGACCTTCTTGCAAAAAATTCTCTTTATATGTATTTCTGAGTATATGCAGTCAGTGATGGACCTTACCATAAAATATTCTTTTAAAAGATTAAAAATGATCTTCCTGATAGACTACGCAAATTTAAAGTGACTCAATTAGCTTTTCTTAGTTCTTATCAATTTTATTGCCCAATTTAAGAAGTTTTTAATTTCCTCTCACAGCTTTTCAAGGGCTATGGCCATAGGATAGGTTCCTGCCTCTATTTGCAATGTAGTAGCTTTCAAGAAGTAAACTTGTTTCTTGAAATGACTCAATATACTCAGTGGTGTGGATAAAAATCAGTTTTCCTAACTTCCCTCCTCTTTCTTGATGGAAAACAAATACAGAAAATATCTAGTATTCCCATAACATGTATACGCCCAATATTAAAGACGTATATTAACTAACAACTAATAATTATCAGCACTCAAGTGAGATGAGTTATTTGGGTTCGAAAAATAATCATGATATCTACACTACCAAATGTAAAATAGATAGCTAGTGGGAAGCAGCCGCATAGCACAGGGAGATCAGCTTGGTGCTTTGTGACCACCTAGAGGGGTGGGACAGGGAGGGTGGGAGGGAGACGCAAGAGAGAGGGGATATGGGGATACATGTATACATACAGCTGATTCACTTTGTTATACAGCAGAAACTAACACACCATTGTAAAGCAATTACACTCCAATAAAGATGTTAAAAAAATAATGATGAAAAACAGGTTAGTAAGAATGGAACTCCTCACAAGACTGGTACACAATATTGCATGATTTCCACGAATGGATGAACTCAATCTTGTCATCAGGGAAAAGGTGTAGAAAGTATTAGAAAGCAGGAGAGTATATATGTCTTGTGATGGAGTCTTGGAGCAGGGAGGGTGAAAAGTTTATGTTATTTTCTTCCCGAATTCACGATACCACCAGGACTCCATTCTACAAACCAATATAGCTCAGCTAACGTACAATCAATATTTCTGAGTGCCTACTGTGTGCTAGGGGCTGTCCTAGCTACTGGGAAAATCTAACAAAGTCCTTCCCTCATGTATTCATATATTTAATATTCTGGTCAGGGAAGAGACAATAACGCAGATACCGATATGGATACAGATATGATGAGAAGGGGTGTGATGCGAGCTGAGCTGGGGTGCAGGATGGCCATTTTGTATAAATTTCCAACATATACTGCCGTTTTATACACTGGATGAAAGTGTCTGCCAGAAGGGGAGTTTTGAGAGAAGCCCTGAAGCACAGAAAGAACATGTCTCTCCATCCGCACAAAGGAAACAGTGACATTGGCATACTTGAAGGTGTATGGGTGAGGAAGAGGTACAGTGGGGTCCTTTGGGCAGAACACACACAGAACTCAGGATGCTGGCAGTCTAGAAGGGGAATCTTGAAAAGGAGGTCTGTGGCCTGATCTGGAGGCTCAGAACGCAAAGGAAACGTGGCACTGGATTGCGTAAGGACGTTTGTTCAAGACTAAGAGGATGGACTTGAAATCAGCCCTAAAAAGTGGGTGGATGGTTGAGTGAAACAGAACACATGAGTGCAGACCGAATGACAGCAAAGTGCCTTGGTTCCACCTGTACCCCCTCCCTTGCCTCTCCCCATCAATTCCTGCAGTCTCCATTCAGATGGGAGCTTCTCTATCGCTCAAAGAAGAAAAAAGAACATCTCTTTACCGTGCTCCCTCAGATGTGCTCTCCCACCTTTATCTGGCTTCTTTTTTTTTTTTTTTTTTTTTTTTTTTTGTGGTACACGGGTCTCTCACGGCTGTGGCCTCTCCCGCTGTGGAGCACAGACTCCGGACGCGCAGGCCCAGCGGCCATGGCTCACGGGCCCAGCCGCTCCGCGGCATGTGGGATCTTCCCGGACCGGGGCACGAACCCACGTCCCCTGCATCGGCAGGCGGACTCTCGACCACTGCGCCACCAGGGAAGCCCTACCTGGCTTCTTATACCATCCCAATGGGAAGAAGAGCATATACACTCTCAATGCCTGACTATGGTCACCACCCACTCCCTGCTTAACCCCTAGCCCTTGAGCCTTCTCTCTAGAGCTCTGACAAAATATCTCAAAACTCACCCTTGAACTGCCCACTCATACACCCAGCTGGCCTTCCCAGCACTCTCCCTTTCTTCTGTTCACCTGTGCCTTCTGTATCCGTTTTTCCGCCCATGGATTCAGGCTCAGCACCTTTGGAGTCCTGGCTTGCTTCTTCCCTCTGAAGGATCTTTCTTTCTTTTCATCATCTACTTGCTCCACTGAAGCCATGTGTTTCCTTCTCCTTATTCAATATTTTATTTGCCTGTGTACAGAACCCTCACTTCATCACGATCCCTGTACCTTCTGGGGCCTGTCGCATTCGTTGTCTATTGCTGTTGTAACGGATAGGCCCGAAGTTAGGACCTGGGAGCATTTATTAGCTCATGGTTGTGTAGTTCAGAAGTCTGGGTAGGTTCAGATGGCCACGGTCAAGGCCGATAGAAAGGTATTGGCTGACCTGGGCTTTTACCCAGAGGCTCTAAGAAAGAATGGCTTCCAGGTTCCCTGAGGTGGTTGGCAGAATCCAGCTCCTTCGGCTTCTAGGACTGAGGTCCCAGTTTCCTCGCTGGCTGTCCTCTGGGGTTGCTCTGAGTTTTTAGAGGCTGCCTGCACCTTCATCACATTGTCTGCTCCATCGTCACACCAGCAACAGCACCGTGTCCCCTTCTCACGCTTCAACTCCCTGAGGCTTCCCCTTCTGCCATATCTCTTTCTCTTCCAAATTCTCTGCTTCTAAGGGCTCCTGTGATTCCACGGGACCCACGCTGCTAAACCAGGAGGATAATCACCCTACTTAAGGCCGGCTGATGAGTAACCTTAATTACATCCACAGAGCCCCTTTTTGTCACATAACATAATATAACCATGGGCATAATACCAAAGCTTGAAGGTCATGGGGGCCACCATTCTGCCTAGCACACACGCAGACCACCTCCACCTGTGCACCTAAGTTGGTCCTCAAATTCCACATGTCCCCAAATGCCTTCTCTTTCAAAATTATGTCTTTCCTTTTCAAAAAATATTTGTGATGGCACCACTATTCATCACTTTTCCTCTCCCTCAACTTGTAAATTTCTCAGCATCAGAGCCATAACATGGTGTGATCGTGTGCCTGTCCATCGTCTTCTTGTCCAGCTCATTGAGAAAATGATCACATCTTTGTGCCGCATCAGTATCGATAAGCAGGGCTCCTCCTGGCCGGAAGTGGCCCAGGGCTCCAGCCCTGCTCTACAATCCCCTTCGTAGAGTGGGTCAACATCTCAGTATCACCTCTCTCCCTATGACAATGTTCTGATGATGCACAGAGGACCAGCATCAGCACCACCTTGGAGCTGATTAGAAACGCAGAGTCTCAGGCCCATCCCTGATCTTCTGAATCCAAATCTAACATAATCCCCTGCTGATATTAAGACAGAGCTGTAGAAAGAGGCCTGATGCCTGAGGTCTGGGAAGCTCCTTCCTCACCTTCAGCGTGTTGCAAGGAAGTTTTCATGCCGAAACTGTAACTACCCATGCAGATTCCTGATCTCTCTTCTCTGGATTCTGACATGCTCTCTCTTTATCTCCTTTAGATATGAGTATGTGGTGTTGCCATTCCTGACCCTCGCAAGCAATCCATTCCCGAATTCTCACTCACTGATTTTGTGTCCGTCACAAACACGATCTAAAGGTTGATTCTTCCTGAAGGTTCTTTGAACGCCATTGACAGTGAGCTTAATCCTGCTGGATAATGACAGATGTTTGGTGAATTTCTCATGCATGCTCTTTCCCTAGAGATGCTTTGTTAGGTCTGAAGAGCTGTCTACCTTATAGGAACAGCAAGTACACATAAATCATGCTAAATGATACATTTCTATGGGGTCTTGTATTCTTTTGTTTCCATAATTCATATTGTTCTTTATCAGTGTTCATACTCATTTTCCCAGATGAAGGACTGCCTGCTTAACATAAATATTTGTTATTGCTATTTGTTGTTAAATGTCTAAGGTGCAATTGAGTTTGATTTCTTCTTCATTTTGGAGAGGCAAGGGAAGGACTGAATTTTAATCAGTGAGTTACATCTGTACAGGAACATGAATCTTAGAATTAAGTAGTTTATGGTGATGAATAGTATAACACTGAACAGTCACCATCCTCTGTATTCCATTTTTCTTGTGTATTTAAAAAATAGGATTTAATTGCAAATGCCTGGAATTCTGACACAGATTGTTTTCTATTGATGTCCTTCAGTGATTAATATTTAATTTTAATATTAATGTTTTTTCTAGTCTCAGCAATTAGAACTATTAGCATTATTTCTCTTTTTTTTTTTTTTTTGTTTTGTGTGGTACGCGGGCCTCTCACTGTTGCGGCCTCTCCCGTTGTGGAGCACAGGCTCCAGACCTGCAGGCTCAACAGCCATGGCTCACGGGCCCAGCCGCTCCACGGCATGTGGGATCCTCCCAGACCAGGGCACGAACCCATGTCCCCTGCATCGGCAGGCGGACTCTCAACCACTGTGCCACCAGTGAAGCTCCCTATTTCAAATCTTAAACTCCATGAATGGTACACCTTCTTACAACTGTTAATGAAATGTCATTTTTCCAGGTAAGAAACGTGTACTGTGGACTTCTCTGGTGGTGTAGTGGTTAAGAATCCTCCTGCCAATGCAGGGGACACGGGTTCAAGCCCTGGTCCAGGAAGATCCCACATGCCGCGGAGCAACTAACCCAGTGAGCCACAACTACTGAGCCTGTGCTCTAGAGCCTGCGAGCCACAAATACTGAGCCGATGCGCCGCAACTACTGAAGCCCACGCGCTTTAGGGCCCGCATGCTGCAACTACTGAGCCCGCGTGCCACAACTACTCAAGGTCACGCACCTAGAGTCCGTGCTCCGCAACAAGAGAAGCCACTGCAATGAGAAACCCGTGCACTGCAATGAAGAGTAGCCCCTGCTCGCCACAGCTAGAGAAAGCCCGCACACAGCAACGAAGACCCAACGCACCCAAAAAAATAAAAATTAAAAAAAAAATAATAATTTTTTAAAAAGATAAAAATTTTTTGCCGTTAAACTATAAAATGCCTATAAATCAATGGCCAATCAACCCTGCATAATATATAATCTGCAGACATACAACTGGAACATTATAAAGTTTAATGAGAAGATATTCATTAATTCCCATGGAATTTTCCCCCTTTCCTGCATTATTTAGTTTCTTGGAATTCCGATTGAAAAAAAAACATGGAAAATTTGTATTCTGAATATTTAGTAATAGCAGAAGTTGGGTCCCAAGCAAAAGATGTGAACTCTCTGTTTTTAAGCGTTGCCGTAAGAATGCAACATTCTCTTAGATCCTGGGAAATCCACAATTAACACCAGCATGTAAATGTATCACGTTTTCGATCTCTTCCTTTTTATATCCCTGCAGAAACCGATGCCATGGGTCCGTTTTCGAATCCTGCAGTGGCTAGGATGCCATGTGCTTTAGAGAGGAATGGGAAGGGATTTGATTGTGCGGACTTGAGGTATGCAACTGTCTTACTTTCTTCCCATGGGGCTTAGAGGCGATTTATTTCATGGCCTCTTGAGCCATTTGAACAGTCAGAGTTGCTAGTGTTTCTTGCCTTTTAGCCTTTTTCTATGGCCTTTCTTGACATCCGCAGAGCGATGGTGGGGTTGTCCATCTTTGTAAATTTCTGCCATTTTCCAGCACAGGGTCACCTTACTGACGTCTTTCCTAATTCTGCATCACTTGCTGCCTTATCACAGCCTCTTGCACAAATGTGTATTGCTTGGAAAGGAAGTGAGACAGATGGAAGAAGAGATAGCAAAGGTGTCTAGGTAGAGATAGATCAAAGGCTATGGAAGGAACACACACTGTAGAACAAATAAATATTTTCAACCTCATTCACTATATATCATGTACGTACTCTCACCATTCCAAGTAACGGAATGTTTTAGGAAGCACCGAACAGGGAACAAAAATAGCATTCCGTCCACAGCATTTCAAAACTGTGGTTTTCAAGACCACTTCTTTTTTTGGGGGGCGGGGCACAATGCGTGGCTTGTGGGATCTTAGTTCCCTGAACAGGGATTGAACCCATGCGCCCTCGGCAGTGAAAGAGTGGAGTCCTAACCACTGGATCACCAGGGAACTCTCCTCAAGACGATTTCTGAAACCCATTTATGTGAACATTTTCCAGTACCTGCAGTTTTATTCACCATATTTGAAGCCAAGGAGCCTTGCCCGATGGCTTAAAAAAATGGGACATTAAGCTTTTTTTTTTTTTTTTCGGTACGCGGGCCCCTCACTGCTGTGGCCTCTCCCGTTGCGGAGCACAAGCTCCGGACGCGCATGCTCAGTGGCCATGGCTCACGGGCCCAGCCGCTCCGCGGCATGTGGGATCCTCCCGGACCAGGGCACGAACCCGTGTCCCCTGCATCGGCAGGCGGACTCTCAACCACTGCGCCACCAGGGAAGCCCGACATTAAGCTTTTGACAAGAGACTCAACTAGAAGAAATTTTTGCTTACAGTCTGGGACAGAAAGTATGAACACACACACATGCACCTCTTAAGTATTAGAAGTGGGTTAAATAAAATAATTATTAGGTACTTGAAGGACCTTCTACCTAACTAAATATGTTACATTCTTTTCCTTTCCTTAGGAATAGTTATTTTCACTTGGGGTGCAACTGTTTCCTTGAGCCTGTAACTCAAGGGTTTGAAAAGTGCATAACTGTTAAGCCTTTCCTTGCATTGTTGATATTAAATGTACATTTGCAGGGAATAAAAGTCTTAATACTTTCAGTCAGAAAACTGGTACTTTCAGACGTTTCCTAAGAAGGTCCTGCAAACGTGCATGTAACTTCATTCCAGGCTGGTGCTGAAGAAAACTTTTACACTTGGGTAGAAACACAGGATTTAAGAGAAAGAGTTTCCAAAAACAGTCACTTCATTACACTGTGCCTGGCTGCTCTAGCTTTCTCCCCTGTTAGTCTAACACTTTATGTCTTGGCTTAAACCATGTTATTTAACAAAAAACATGCACATGCCTGAATTTTCCCATGGTTCTCCTTATAAAGTTTTTACTGGGAAGTGAGTATGGTTGGCAGAAAGGCTAATTATTTTCTCCACGTGCTGGATTCGTCAGAATAACAGCAACATTTTGGTTCTAAAGAGTTCTTCTTTGCTTCTAGAACGTATCTCTTTGGTCTTCCATCTGTTCTTCATCCTTACTTTCACTGGAACAACACTGGATCTCTCCCTATCTCTAAGGCCCCTCAGACTGGCCCTTTTCAAAGCAAATTTCTAGTCCCTAGACTACTACAAAAATTCAATAAATAGTAACTTTTTATGAACAGATAGTATGCATTTGCTTTGTGAACGTACAGGTTACATGTTTTCCAAGGAAATGAGCACTCAGACAAGCTTTATACTCTATAACGAAGAAGAATCACGTCTGAAGTACAGCTACCTTTGAAGCTCATATTTTACTCAACATCCACTTTTAGGGTTACAGGGCAAAGGTACAGGGCAGTCGGTGCTTACAGAGCGAAGTATAGCCAGCATTCTCTCCCCCAAACAGGCCCGAAGAGACATAAGCTTAAAACACTGTTCTAGTCAGCCAGAAAAAAAGAATGAAACAATGCCATTTGCTGCAACATGGATGGACCTAGAGATGATCATACTAAGTGAAGGAAGTCAGACAGAGAAAGACAAATACGGTATGATATCACTTATATGTGGACTCTAACATATCAGATGGTGAACTTATCTCTGAACCAGAAACAGACTCACAGACATAGAGAACAGACGTGTGGTTACCAAGGCGGAAGAGGGCTGAGGAGGGAAGGATTGTGAGTCTGGGGTTAGCAGATGCAGACTATTGTACATAGAGAATATATAAACAACAAGGTCCTACTGTAGAGCACAGGGAACTCTATTCAATATCCTGGGATAAACCATAATGGAAAAGAATATAAAAAAGAATGTCTATATATGTACAACTGAGTCACTTTGCTGTACAGCAGAAATTAACACAACATTGTAAATCAACTATACTTCAATAAAAAAATACATTTAAAAAAGGTCGTTCTATTATCACACAATGTTTACAACATTTTATTCTGGACCATGTTTTTTTTTCATGGATTTTTCTGAAGCCATTGGGTCCAAGGTACTCTATCTCTGACCTCTGTAAACAGACATGACAAATTGCTTCTACTATTTCTTTGTCATCCACAGCCCAACAAGCTTCCCTAAAAATGTAATGATAGCTTTCCAAATTCTCCATGACTTCCTGTGATCACCAAACTCTAAGGATGAGGCATGACGGCTGGGAAGGGAAGGACGATGCCTGTGTTCTCTTGTCTAGGTTTGATGGGCAGAAAAGTACTGCACGTTCCCATGTCCTAAGATCCTTTCACTAGGGCATTGCTGCATAATTATCTCTACTCAGCTTCCAACGTTTTCTTTCTTTGTCTGGGAACTGGTCTCCCTCTCATTTATTCTTGGCAGTTGAGAATAATCAAAAAGCCATTAGAGTTCTGTCTTTGCGATGACACTACATAAATTAAATCTCGGTGGTGTTGAAAAGCTACAACGTGACCTAGCCCTTCCAAAGTGTCACCTGATCTACAATTCAAATTTCCTTTGTGTGAACAGGTCTCTTTCAAGTGTTGTTAATTCGAAACTCAAGGATTTGTATGTAAATAATGTAAACATATTACTTATTAGGAATGTAACAGCTCTAGATTCTCTTCAGTCTGGGGAAGATATTATTATTAATTTATTAATGGGTAAAGAACAGTATTTTGTAAAGGTCCTTTGAGAGTAGGGGGAATCTTGATTGATATTTTAGAAGTCAAGTAGATGATTTTCTTGCGTTATTTGGTGGGCGGTAGGTTCTTTTTTTTTTTTTGGCTGCATTGGGTCTTTGTTGCTGTGTGCAGGCTTTAGGCACGTGGGCTTCAGTAGTTGTGGCTCACGGGCTCTAGAGCGCAGGCTCAGTAGTTGTGGCACACGGGCTTAGCTGCTCCGCGGCATGTGGGATGTTCCCGGACCACGGCTCGAACCCCTGTCTCCTGTATTGGCAGACGGATTCTTAACCACTGTGCCACCAGGGAAGTCCCAGAACACACATTCTTTACCCAGTGAAATGTTTTGCTAAATTTCATGCTGCCCACACCGGCTTCTCCTTCTTTTATGTTGTTCCATGTTGTCTTGGTGTATTATTTGGTTCTTAAGGACTAAATCCTATTCTCTCTTTCATACCTTAATCAATCTTCTCAGAACTGTAGGTGAGAGAGCTGTTGCTGTAGACTTCCTGACCTCTCAAGTATCTGCTGACTTCCCAACCAGTCAAATGGACCAATGGAAGAGTTAGAAAGAGCCATTTCTAAAGCAGGGTTTCTCAACAACAGCACAATTGACCTATGGGAGCTACACGATTCTTTGTTGTGGAGCTGTCCTGGCATTATGGCATGCTGAGAAGCACCCCAGTCTCTACCCAGTAAACATCAGTAACAACCCCCTCCCAGTCATGACAATGAAACATGCCTCCAGAAATTGCCAGATGTTCCTCTGATGGGGGACAGAGACTGAGAACCATTGTTATAAATATGAATATGAATATAAGTACACACACACATATATATCACTCATAAAAGGGGAAAAAACATTCAGGAATCAAGAACATAATTTTCAGACATAAAGGAAAATTTGAATTGTGTAAGACCGTAATATATTAGAATGTAAAACTTCAGACCATATTACATTTTTCAGATAATATTAAATGTTAGAAGATATATGAGTATTAGGAGACAACATATAGAACAAGTGGTGAAATTATTGGTAATATACTCTCCTAAAATAATGTGAAAAACAAGATGCAGATTAAACACAAAGCACTCTTGCTTCTTGTCCACTGCAGAAATAAAACGTCTTCACATTTCTTCCAGTTCTCAACGATGAAGCCATCGGTTGAGAACTGGAACAGGATAACCTTCAAAGTTAATGGAGCCTGCTCCCCTAAAATTAAACGCATGAGAAATCTAATCCTAGTCTACCATGAAATCAGTTTCACAAACATTGTCAGCCCTGGCCCTATATCATAAATTCCTCTACCTCCTGTATCTTTCTTAAAGAGAAACGTATTTTCTATCTAAAATGTTGTTGTGTTTTGCAAAAAGGACATCTTTCTCTTTGAATCTGACTTAATCACTGAAAACAAAACTGGGATTTTGTGATAATAGGATTTTCTATCCAGGTGTTTTTCCTGTACAGTCTAATTCCCAGACTTGCCTTAATTTAGAGTCTGCTTCTCTCAAGTCTCCTTGTTAACAGATATTTATATTCTGCAATGGTGGATATATGATACTCTGCATTTTCCAAAACAAATCAAGTTGTTATGAACATTAATGTACAAGTCTGTGTGGATATATACTGTGATCAATGGAACAGGATAGAAAGCCCTGAGATAAACCCACATACCTATGGTCAACTAATCTAAGACAAAGCAGGCAAGGATATACAATGGAGAAAAGACAGTCTCTTCAATAAGTGGTGCTGGGAAAACTGGACAGCTACATGTAAAAGTGTGAAATTAGAACACTCCCTAACACTGTACACAAAAATAAACTCAAAATGGATTAGAGACCTAAATATAAGACCGGACACTATAACACTCCTATAGGAAAACATAGGAAGAACACTCTTTGACATAAATCACAGCAAGATCTTTTTTGATCCACCTCCTAGAGTAATGGAAATAAAAACAAAATTAAACAAATGGGATCTAATGAAACTTCAAAGCTTTTGCATAGCAAAGGAAACCATAAATAAGACGAAAAGACAACCCTCAGAATGGGAAAAAATATTTGCAAACAAATCAACAGACAAAGGATTAATCTCCAAAATATATAAACAGCTCGTGCAGCTCAATATTAAAAAAACAAACAACCCAATCCAAAAATGGGCAGAAGACCTAAATAGACATTTCTCCAAAGAAGACATACAGATGGCCAAGAAGCACATGAAAAGCTGCTCAACATCACTAATTATTAGAGAAATGCAAATCAAAACTGCAATGAGGTACCACTTCACACGAGTTAGAATGGGCATCATCAGAAAATCTACAAACAACAAATGCTGGAGAGGGTGGGGAGAAAAGGGAACCCTCTTGCACTGATGGTGGGAATGTAAACTGATACAGCCATTATGGAGAACAGTATGGAGGTTCCTTAAACAACTAAAAATAGAATTACCATATGACCCAGCAATCCCACTACTGGGCATATACCCAGAGAAAACCATAATTCAAAAAGACACATGCATCCCAGTGTTCACTGCAGCACTATTTATAATAGCCAGGTCATGGAAGCAACCTAAGTGTCCACTGACAGACGAATGGATAAAGAAGATGTGGTACATATACACAATGGAATATTACTCAGCCACAAAAAGGAATGAAATTGGGTCATTTGTAGAGACGTGGATGGATCTAGAGACTGTCATACAGAGTGAAGTAAGTCAGGAAGAGAAAAACAAATATCATATATTAACGCATATATGTGGAACCTAGAAAAATGGTACAAATGAACCGGTTTGCAGGGCAGAAATAGAGACACAGATGTAGAGAACAAACGTATGGACACAAAGGGTGAAAGCGGCGGGGTGGTGGTGGTGATGGTGTGATGAATTGGGCGATCGGGACTGACATGGATACACTGATGTGTATAAAATGGATGACTAATAAGAACCTGTTGTATAAAAAAATAAATTAAATAAAATTCAAAAAAAAATACACACAGGGCTTCCCTGGTGGCGCAGTGGTTGAGAGTCCACCTGCCGATGCAGGGGACACGGGTTCGTGCCCCAGTCCGGGAAGATCCCACATGCCGCGGAGCGGCTGGGCCCGTGAGCCATGGCCACTGAGCCTGCGCGTCCGGAGCCTGTGCTCCACGGTGGGAGAGGCCACAACAGTGAGAGGCCCGCGTACCGCAAAAAAAAAAAAAAAAAAAAAAAAATACACACAGACATTTGTATTCTGCAATGGTGGATATATGATACTCTGCATTTTCCAAAACAAATCAAGTTGTTATGAACCTTAAGGTACAAGTCTGTGTGAATATATACTGTGCTTTTATTTCTCTTGGATAAATATTCAGGATTAGGATGGCTAGTTGTACACTTGACTTTATAAGAAATGGCCAAACTGTTCTCCAGAGGGATTAGTTCATATTGATCTGTGTATTCTGGTTATACAAGAGAAATGTATTTATTTCCAACACCTTCAACCTATGTTACAGTACGGAAAATAAAGAACCCAAGTCACTAAAAGATATGCATCCCATATGACTCGTTGCTAGATAAACGAATTATATGGTGAGAAAAACAGAGCAAAGGTTTAAAATACACAAAGTAAAAATTGAAAGAACTAAAAGGAGTTATAGATAAACGTGTAATTATCATGGAGAAATTTAATATATATTTTCCAGTAATTGATAAGAGCCAGCAGATAAAAATTTTAGTAAGAATAGAGGAGACCAGAATGACTCAATGAGTGAATTTGACTTAACAGACATATATAGATTATTGCCCTAAAAATTAAAATTACACACTCTCTGCAATCATACAGAAAACTTTCATATAAATTGATGCACCAGGGCTTCCCTGGTGGTACAGTGGTTGAGAGTCCGCCTGCTGCTGCAGGGGACACGGGTTCGTGCCCCGGTCCGGGAAGATCCCACATGACACAGAGCGGCTGGGCCCGTGAGCCATGGCTGCTGAGCCTGCGCATCCAGAGCCTGTGCTCCACAACGAGAGAGGCCACAACAGTGAGAGGCCCGTGTACCGCAAAAAAAATTAAATAAATAAAATAAATAAGTAAATAAATGGATACACCAAACCCAAGTCAATATATTTCAAAAGACTGAAAACACACAGTACAGATCTCTGACCACTATGAAATTAACTTTGAAAACTCCATATATTTGGAAATGTTTTAAAAGTCTGCATTATCCATAACTAAATGGGGAAAGTATAATGGAAATTAAAAAAAAAATTTTTTAAGTTCATTTATTTATTTATTTATTTTGTCTGTGTTGGGTCTTTGTTGCTGCACGTGGGCTTTCTCTAGTTGCGGCGAGCGGGAGCTGTTCTTCATTACGGTGCATGTGCTTCTCATCGCAGTGGCTTCTCTTGTTGCAGAGCACAGGCTCTAGGTGTGAGGGCTCAGTAGTTGTGGCGCATGGGCTCAGCAGTTGTGGCTCATGAGCCCTAGAGTGCAGGCTCAGTAGTTGTGGCGTACGGGCTTAGCTGCTCCGCGGCATGTGGGATCTTCCTGGACCAGGGCTGAAACCCACGTCTCCTGCACTGGCAGGTGGACCCTCAACCACTGTGCCCCCAAGGGAATTCCCTAGATGACATTTTAAAATGTATGATCTGAAGAATACATAGCAAATATTTTACATGCAACTAGAGCAGGGCTGAGGGAAACAGTGTGTATTAGTAAAGAAGACGGACTGAAAACTCATAAACTCATCGCCATCTTAAAAAGTTAAAAATTAGTAAGTAATCAGGAAGGAGGCAATAGGAAAGACATATAGAGATAAGACCATGATTCACTTAAGGAGAAAACATATAAGAGGTTCAACCGACAGAACCAGAAGTTGGTTCTTCAAAAGGTCCAATAAGTAAGCAGATTAGCAAGTCTGATCAATAGTCAGGGAGAGAGGGCAGGTAGAAATAACCAATATTAGAAATGAAAAAGGGAATATCGTAAGGTCTTGCAGCATTAATGAGATAACAGGAAAAACGTTAAGATCATAAACCTCTAGAAAGAGGTAACTTAAAAACTGAGAGACTAAAAAGAATACTCAGTTATACATGCATTAAGAAAACTGAATTCCCAGTCAAATATTTCCAGAAAGAAAATGCGAGTCCCAAATGGGTTCCTCAGTGAGTGTTATAAGGCATGCAAGGAACAAGGAATTGAAATTTTATTCAAACTCTTATGGAGAACAGAGAAGGGGACGCTCAATAAATCATTTTATGAGGCTAACATAATCTCATGCCAATACCTGACAAGGCAGCATGGGAAAGAAAACTTATGGGCCAATTTCTCTCAATGGATCAAAAACAAAACAAAACAAACAAAATAAAAACTTAAAGAAACTTTTAGAAAAATACATCTACCGGTGTATTAAAAAATGATATCTCATCATAACCTAGTGGTTTTATCCCAGGATTCAAAGTGCTGGTTTAACTTACTAGTGTCATTCTGGAAACCTTCCCTAACTGACTCAGTTTGTATTCTGTTTATTTGCATTTCAACATGAAATTAATATCTTTATTGGACTCCTTGAATCAAAAAATATATGAAATAAAAGATACAGTTAGGAAGGATGTGACTGCTTGGAAAATAAGGCTGAAAGTAGGTCACGGGTGAATGAAGTCTGGTTAATAGAATTCTAAAAGAAAAACATGCAGATGTATAGGTTCCATGTTACATTTTCCAATAAGCAACACTGTTAAGGTCCATGTCTTTCTCTGATAACATTCCTGATGGGGTGTTCTTATATTATCAGTTGTGTACTGGGATTACCTGTATTGAGTTGACCAATAGTGCATCACACAGATTTGGGGGAAATGTGAAAGGTAGTTCAATCTCTCTCTGCACATCACCAAAACAATGGGCACTCTTCTTCAGTTTTCTTTTCTTTCTTTTTTTTTTTTTCCAATACGGGGGCCTCTCCCTGCTGTGGCCTCTCCTGTTGCGGAGCACAGGCTCCGGACGCGCAGGCTCAGCGGCCATGGCTCACGGGCCCAGCCGCTCCGCGGCATGTGGGATCCTCCCAGACCGGGGCACGAACCCGTGTCCCCTGCATTGGCAGGCGGACTCTCAACCACTGCGCCACCAGGGAAGCCCTGCATGAAATTTCTTAACTCAGTTATAACAGTATTTGCTGTTTTTCTTCCCAGCTTCACTCTCCACTTCTTCCCTGCCCCCCTTAGCACATTCTGGTGAATAGACACATCATTGTGTGTATGATTGATGTATACTAAGTACCGTGTCTGGGCCAAAGTCTGGAGACACTAAGCCAAATTAGACCTGCCTTTTCCCTCAGAGAGCTTAGAACTTTGAGCTAGTCTGATACGGAAACTGACAAACTACAAAGTGAGAAGTCATAGGAATTATGAGCTTGTTGCTATGCGGGGTAACTCGCAGTTGACTAGGCAAAGAAATGTGTACATTTCTTCATGGCAAAGCAGACAGTGTTGTGAACTGCTATGAAATGTTTCAAGAATTAATGTTATTTCTATATGATTGGCAAAAACAATGCATGATTCATTAAAGAGTAGGAGAGGGGACTTCCCTGGTGGTGCAGTGGCTAAGAATCCGCCTGCCAATGCAGGGGACACAGGTTCGAGCCCTGGTCTGGGAGGATCCCACATGCCGTGGAGCAATGAAGCCTGTGCGCCACAACTACTGAGCCCGCATGCTGCAATCACTGAAGCCCACACGCCTAGAGCCTGTGCTCCGCAACAAGAAGCCACTGCAATGAGAAGCCTGCACACCGCAACAAAGAGTAGCCCCCGCTTGCCACAACTAGAGAAAGCCCGCGCACAGCAACGAAGACCCAATGCAGCCAAAAATAAATAAATTTATTAAAAAAAAAAAAAAGAGAGTAGGAGAGGGCCAGGTCGTGCCAGGTCCTGTATGCTAAGCTAAGGAGATTGAATTTTATCCTGAATATGATAGGAGCCATTGAGGGACAGAGAATCTCAGGGATAACTACCTAGAAAACAGATATTTAAGGGGCAACTGACAGATGGAACATCCATAAAGAAGGTGAAGCCTGGGTGGACAGAGAAGTTGGAGGTCACCTCTTAAGGCGTATTCACACCAAGACTGACCGATGGAAGACGTAAGAAGGAAGAAGAGGTGATATGGCAGGCTTCCCTGGTGGTGCAGTGGTTGAAAGTCTGCCTGCCGATGCAGGGGACACAGGTTCATGCCCCGGTCCAGGAAGATCCCACATGCCGCGGACCAGCTGGGCCCAAGGGCCATGGCCGCTGAGCCTGCGTGTCCGGAGCCTGTGCTCCACACGGGACAGGCCACAGCAGTGAGAGGCCCGCGTAACGCAAAAAAAAAAAAAAAAAAAAAGAAATTCCATACAGCCACCATTTTGTATCTCGCCCTTCAAGACAAATATGGTAGAAAGTAAAACTAGGGATAATTCCCAAACGAACCAAAGCTGTCCTTCTACTTGGCATTTCCCACCATTGTGTTCAGAAACTAAAGCACCCATAAACAGTTGACACAAAGCTTAACTGGCTAGTTTCCCACAAAGCGGAGCTAAATCCTCCTTGTTCAGAAATTCTTACCTAAGAAAATAGAAATTTTCAATCGATCCTCAGGCAGGACGGTGGACATGGCCACCTCCAAGTTTAGTCTCTGCGGCATCTGGGGCCTTGTCATTTTCCCGAAAACAATCATCTTCAAAGCAGGGGGATGACGTTCCTCTAAAAGTAAACGAGCGAGGCACATCCTCAGAACACAGGGCAGTGTAACTATTTGACTTGAAAGCAATCATAAAAGAGTTTTCTGGTGTTAGGAAGAAAAAAAGAAACAAGCTTAAAAGCACTGTAATTTCAGACTCCCCAGAAACCATGCAGCTGAATAGGTTTGCAGATCTGTGGTTCCAATTTCAAGGTTATCACTCCAGGCAGTGACAGTCTGTTTGTAGAACTGACACAGAAGCACAGTTTTAAAAGAAATTCTCATCTCTTGGCTGCCACAGTGCTTTGAAGGTCATGAATGCAGGTGGGGTCTACTCACCCACAGCAAATGAGATGGAATCCTGGGACGGACGGATGGGCAACCTGCTTGATTTCTTCTACGTGTTGTCACCATTACGTTGGAAGCCAGGAGGAGGCGAATCCAAGTCTGAATTTCTGCTCAGCAGTTAGCATCATTATGTTGGTGGGACACACGGAGACCCAAAGGCAGGAGAATGTAGGTACATCTTGGACACGTCACTAAGGAGAAACGTTTCAGTCCATGCCATCTTGCTAACCTGTGGTGAAACTTGGCCCATTCACTCATGTCGCTGGTCTTCATTATCTTCACTTTGGGAAATCATGAGTGAGAGCGGACAGCTGTGGAAGGCAGACTCCTGAGAAGGCTCCCCAGTGACGCCTGCCTCCTGCTATTCAAGTCCCTGTGTGACCCCCTTTCCTGGGGTCTGGACTGGGACCTAGAGACTCACTTCCATCAAACAGAATATTGCGAAGGCAATGGGTGTTGCTTCCATGATTAGGTTACAGAAGACTGTGGCTTCCATCTTGCCAGAAGACTCTCTTTCTGGCTTTGCTGGCACAAAGTGCCATGTTGGAGACCCTCAACTCCATGCTGGCTGTTGCACAGCAAGGAGCTGTGGGTGGCCTCCGGCTAACAGTGAGCAAACCCTCTGCCCAACAGCTCCTGAGAAACGGAATCTCACCAATACCCACTGCAGAGCTTGATAGCAGGTCCCTCCCCAATCAAATCCTGAGTGGAGGGTCTCCCTGGTGGCGCAGTGGTTGGGAGTCCGCCTGCCGATGCAGGGGACACGGGTTCGTGCCCCGCTCTGGGAGGATCCCACATGCTGCGGAGCGGCTAGGCCAGTGAACCATGGCCGCTGAGCCTGCGCGTCCGGAGCCTGTGCTCTGCAATGGGAGAGGCCACAACGGTGAGAGGCCCGTGTACCACACACACACAAAAAAATCCTCAGTTGAGAGCACAGCCCTAACCAACACCTTGCTTGCAGCTTTGCGAGAGATGCTGAGCTTCAGGGCCCAGTGAAGCCACGCCGGGACTCCTGACCCACAGACATGGTCAGATTACAAATGTGTGCTGTTTCCTACAGCAGAAATTAACACAACACTGTAAATCACCTATACTTCAATTTTTAAAAATGTATGCCGTTTTAAGCCACTAAGGTTTTCAATCCTGAAAATCTAGACTCTGCCAAACCCAGTGTATTTATAGCAACCTACAAGGTCTTCTTCCTCTGCAATCCCAACAGATCTTTAAACTCCTGGAAATGAAAGTAGAAATAAGATCATGGTCTCAGAAAAGGACCTATAGATCAAAGTCAAGATCACATTACCCTGTAAAATAGATAGCTACTGGGAAGCAGCTGCATAGCACAGGGAGATCAGCTCGGTGCTTTGTGACCACCTAGAGGGGTGGGATAGGGAGGGTGGGAGGGAAGGAGACGCAAGAGGGAGGAGATATGGGGATATATGTATATGTATAGCTGATTCACTTTGTTATACAGCAGAGACTAACACACCATTGTAAAGCAATTATATTCCAATAAAGATGTTAAAAATAAATAAATAAATAAATAAAATTTAAAAAAAAATTAAAAAGATCACATTACCTATCGCACCAACATCCTGGATAACAGATGGATTTAGTTCAGGATTTAGTACGGGTAATACACAGATCGGAACTGCAACATGATTTTGATGAAGTTGTTCTACTTCAAAACTTACAGATATGCCTTAAGGATGGGGAAAAATTAATTTTCTCCTTCCTTTATAGCAAATAATGAAATTGTCTTCAGGCTGCAAGATTTGCAAATGTGTGAGCCCTTCATATATCATCTGACGGTGATAATTCACAAGGTTAATATCATAACACGCCAAGTCATTACCAAATATTCAGTGAAAACCTAACAGAGTAATTTGCAGTCATCTTTCCTTCCAGAAGAGAAAATGCATTATAAAACTGAAATTTGCTTGATGGTTACTTTATAACTGTTCACTGCTTACTTTTGTTCATTTGCATTGTCTTTTCTACTCAAAGATGTGTTTTTGTTTTTGTTTTTTCATTTGATACTCTATCAACACTTTATGGTAGTTGGTGTGTATCATCACTGACGTGTAAACAATGATGAAAATTATTATGAGAAGTTCCCCAAAGTCACGTGACTGGGGGGAGTGGTCAGAAATGGAGGTCTCTATTCAAACATTCTCAACTCAAATCCAGAAATATTACTTATAACTCCTCTGCATGGCATGTTTTCATGACAGAATCCTATGCTTTATATTATTCTGCCATTTTTTTCAACTAGAATCTGTCTTCCCCAATGTTAGCGCCAACAGCTAAGCAGTATTTTCTGATCATCCAAGGAGACCTCACCACTAAGTCTAGCTGAATTCCTTTCCACAATATACAGACCATGGGAAACTATTATTGTTTTTCCTTCGGTTTTGCTAAACCAACTGTTTATCAATTACGAGACAGAAAAGATACGGCAATTCCTGTTTTCTAAATCTTGCCTTGATATATAACGTCTGAAATTGTCAGAAAAAAAGTAACATTCAATTAAGGTAGTACTATTAGATATTAAGTGGAAACTTTTAAACATTTTTTAAAATGTCAGAATGTTAAACACTATTTCCAACATCCTTCTGCAGTTTCCTCTGTAAAAATGATTCTTTTATTATACTAATGAACAGAAAATTAGTGGCAGCCACTTCTCCACCTTTCAAAATGTTATGTCTTTTCAATTGAAACGTGTGGTGCTTAGAAATGTTTTAATTACTCAGTAGGTATGAGATGATTATGGGATGAGATATATAATATAATATGGTTGGGGAATCCATGAATGCAGATACCCTGAAAGGCAAATCAGACCCCTCTAAATATAACATGAAATAATCCTTGATCAGATCTATTTTCTGAAATTACCTACTATATAGTGGTTGCCTCCAAATTGATAAGCAGAGACATTGTCATAGACTGAACTGTATCCCTCCAAAATTCACACGGTAAAGCTGAAAGCCCCAGTGTGCCGGTATGTAAAGATGGAGGACTTTGGGAGGTAATTAGGGTTACATGAGGTCATGAGGGTGGGGCTCCATGATGAGATTAGTGTCCTTATAAGAAGAGACAATAGACAGCTTGCTCTCTCCCAGTTTCTCTCTCTCTCTCCACCAGGCAAAGATACAGCGAGAAGGCCATCACAAGTCAGGGAGAGGCTCCCCGCCCTCTTTTTAGTTATGGCAAAGCCGCCAGACATCAATTAACGATGACTCACTTCCTCTGTGTTTCATTTCCTCTCAAGCATTTGCAGGCAGTGCCAGAACTCAGCTGAATGGGGAAGGGTGTCATTATTTCATCAGAGCTCTTTTCGTCAACTCTCTGAATACACTATTAATTTTTTCTTTACTCATTAATTTAATAAGCTACACCCAAACTCTATAATTTTGCAAATATTGTTTTCTGCCCCCAGAAACTGGTATGGTTTATAATATAAAGAGGAATGCACTCAAAGTCAGTAGGAAAGGGTTTAACTCCAGTTTTCCACCTAATACGTGGTCATTTTTTTAAAGCAGGGTACCCAAGGCTTCTTTTTCTTTTTCTTTTTCTTTTTCTTTTTTGGCTGCGTTGGGTCTTCATTGCTGCGTGTGGGCTTTCTCTAGTCGCTACGAGCGGGGGCTACTCTTTGTTGCAGTGCGCAGGCTTCTCATTGCGGTGGCTTGTCTTTGTTGCGGAGTACAGGTTCTAGGCATACAGGTGTCAGTGTTGTGGCATGTGGGCACAGTAGTTGTGGCTCACAGGTTCTAGAGCACAGGCTCAGTAGTTGTGGCACATGGGCTTAGCTGCTCCACGGCATGTGGGATCTTCCCGGACCAGGGCTCGAACCCATGTCCCCTGCACTGGCAGGCAGATTCTTAACCACTGTGGCAACACCAGGGAAGTCGGCATGGTCTTTTTATTTATTTTATTTATTTGATTTATTTAGCTGCAGCGTGCAGGCTTCTTAGTTGCAGCATGCGAACTCTTAGCTGCGGCATGCAAGTGGGATCTAGTTCCCCGACCAGGGATCAAACCCAGCCCCCCTGCATTGGGAGCGTGGAATCTTACCCACTGGACCATCAGGAAAATTCCTCTACCTAATACATGATCTTAAATCAGTTTTTCAACTGCTATGGGAAAAACAAAGAGCATAACCTAGCTATGAAAGTCTCTGTGTGTGTGTGTGTGTGTGTGTGTGTGTGTGTGTGTATCCATGTGAAAATCCCTTGGCAATGGTAAAACCCTATACAAGTATAAAGTTTTGCTGGTATGGGTATTAATACTATTGCTGTTATTATTAGAATCCATCAATAGAATCCATTCTCATGATTTGCATCATCTCAATTAATAACAGCTTTCCCCTCCCAAGATAGTCCATTTATTATGCACATGGAATATAATTGCATTTTTGATGCTTGGATGATTTTGAAAATCATTAAAAGACCACTGTAGTCTTGAGCACTTTCTCTGCAGTGTACTTCATCAAACACTTGATACGATGCATATGAACCGATCATTTATGTCCCTTTTGTGTGGGGGGGTAACCCCTCGTCAAGCTGATAGTGCAGTCCACCAAATGCATTAGCAATGACTAGTTATTAATCTTATAACCTTTTCTAATTAACAGAATAAACTGTAAAATGAAGACAAATTGAATTCATCCAAGGGTGAAATACATTCAAGCACTAAACGCATACTTATGCGGAAAAAATAATCTATGAACACTTCACTAAGGAGGAAAGCTGGCCTGTGCTTATCTATAGACAGAACAGAAAGATGCAAACAAACTCCTGTGTCTTCTTTCATGATGCTCCTGAAATTGCTGAGGATAAGAACTGCAAACATCGTCATTATTGTTATTTTACATAGCACTCCTTAGAAGGATCCCAGAGTTGTGGGATAAACAGCAAAACACAGAGAAATAACGAACAACAAGAAAAATTTGTAGCAGCAAAACACTGACCCGCAGGAAAAATCATAAACAAAGAGTTGAAAAGAACTAAGAAGCAAGAATCTCAGAAATGAAGCAGATTGAACGCTATGGCTGGCAGTGGTGAATATTAATGTCCTGGGAACAACTGCAAAAGAGCAAAGGAGCAGCTTTTTCTAAAAGCAGTGTCTGAGAAACAGAGTTCGTTAAGTCAAAATGTAGTGCAGGGTTTCTCTGACGTTTGAGGCCAGATAATTCTGGGCTGTAGGGGGCTGTCCTGTGCACTGGGGGATGTTTCACATAGTTTCTGGTCTCTACCCACTCCAGGACAGTAGCAGCCCTGCCCCTGAAGTGTGACAACCAAAAATGTCTCCAGACATTGCCACGTGTCACCTGGGATGCGCAGGGGAAGGGAGGTGGGAAAATCACCACTGGTTGAGAACCACTGATGGAGTATAAAATCAGAGGGAGGGACTTCCCTAGTGGCGTAGTGGTTACGAACCCGCCTGCCAATGCAGGCGACATGGGTTCTATCCTTGGTATGGGAAGATCCCACACGCCATGGAGCAACTAAGCCCGTGCGCCACAACTACTGAGCCTGCGCTCTAAAGACCATGAGTCACAACTACTAAGCCCATGTGCCACAACTACTGAAGCCCGCACATCTAGAGCCCGTGCTCTGCAATGGGAAAAGCCACTGCAACGAGAAGCCCACACACCACAACGAAGCCAAAAATAAATAAATAAATAAATAAATTTCTAAAAAAAGAAAAAATTCAGAGGGAAGAATTTGTTATCACATGGAGTATTTTTCTGACTTAATGAAAAGGCTTCCAGGAGTCCCAAACCCCAGTTTGATAGCTCTGGTTCATGAGAGATCATGAATGTTTAGGTCAAGCCTCTCTGGGTTTAAAACACCTCATCAGCTGTCTTGATCAACTGCATGACTTTGAGGCATCGGTCAAATGAGAATACGAATGGATGAATTCTGAGGATCACTGTGACGCTGAGATAACCTACTGCCCATGAAAGCTGCTCCATAAACATAAGAATCTCAGTGCTCAGTTGACAGCTGCAGGACACTTGAGCATGCCTGCTGATTCAGGACCAGCCAGGCCCATACCTCAGAATACAGAGAGAGGAAAAGCAAGTATCCATGCAGTAATTATAGATTATGGGCTGAAGCAGAGGAAGGGGCAATGACTGAGTACCTTCTGATAGAAAGTCACTAACTCATTGGTTGGAAACCAGACCTTTTTTTGTTTCCTTGCTTATTATTCCATCTGAAGTCTGGTGGTCACTATGTCATGAACTCCTAGAAAAGTGAAGTGGCTATAACCTGGGCATAGCATGGGCGGTGAATGTGGCAAAGGCTAACATACAGTCGAAAGACACCAGAATTGTCTAGAACAGCACCTCTTATTTTGTTGACCTTGGGAGGGAAGAACGATGGTGAGAAGCTCATTGCAAGAACCAGTATCTAGACAGGATTCTTCTTTAGTCAGGACACACTTAACACAACATTAATGGAAGAGGCTACCACCATTTCCTCCATCTCCTTCCCAGACAGGAGCTTTTGGGAGAATTCTCCCTCTGTGTGTATCTGGAGAGAGGTCTTAGGACAGTATTCATGGGAAAAACAAATATAAACCATGGACCTACACCTCACCAGGAAAACCCCAGAAATAGGCACGTGTACAGAATGTTGTACACCCCTCCAGAGCCTCCTGGATTTTATGAAGCCAGTCCATACACCTCGCTTAAAGACCTCGGAGCTCAGTACTATATGATCCAGCAAACCCACTTCCTGGGCATATATCTGGAAAAACCATAATTCAGAAACATACTTGCACCCCAATGTCCACAGCAGCACTACTTACAACAGCCAGGACATGGAAGCAACCTAAGTGTTCATCAACAGAGGAATGGATAAAGAAAATGTGGCACATACATACAATGGAGTATTATTCAGCCATAAAAAAGAACAAAATAATGCCATTTGCAGCAACATGGATGGACATAGAGATTATCATACTAAGTGAAGTAAGACAGAGGAAGACAAATATCATGGGATATTGCTCATATGTGGAATCTAAAGAAAAAGGGTACAAATGAACTTATCTACAAAATAGAAATAGAGTCACAGATGCAGAAAACAAACTTATGGTTACCAGGGGGTAAGAGGGAGGAGGGGTAGATTGGGAGACTGGGATTGACATATACACACTACTATATATAAAATATCAGGGCTTCCCTGGTGGCGCAGTGGTTGAGAGTCCGCCTGCCGATGCAGGGGGCACGGGTTCGTGCCCCAGTCCAGGAAGATCCCACATGCTGCAGAGCGGCTAGGCCCATGAGCCATGGCCGCTGAGCCTGTGCGTCCAGAGCCTGTGCTCCACAACGGGAGAGGCCACAACAGTGAGAGGCCTGCGTACCACAAAAAAAAAAAAAAAAAAAAAAAAAAAAAAATCAATAGATAACTAATAAGGACCTACTGTATAGAACAGGGAACACTACTCACTACTCTATAATGACCTATATGGGAAAAGAATCTAAAACAGAGTGGATATATGTATATGTATAACCGATTCACTTTGCTGTACACCTGAAACTAACAAAACATTGTAAATCAATTACGCTTCAATAAAAAAAAAAAAGACCACGAAGCTCTGGTTCAGTGGTCCTTTGTTAGGGTGCCCCATGGTCAGCTCAAGGTGGAGATGAGTGGCAGCTTGGGTATCTATCTTTTGTGGATACACCTTCGGATGTTGTCCAAGGTTTCCAGGCCCTCGTATAATTTTCTCTTCTGGAATATGGGCAGAGCCTTAGATCTTCTAACCACGGCAAAGGGGATGCAGTATCACTCCCATGCTAGGCTTTGTGGCAAAAATAAAGTGAGTGTGTAGATATAATTGAACTCTCTCTCATCAGTTGACCTTGAATTAATCAGAAGGTTCATTAGCTTGGGTGGGCCTGACCTAATCAGGTGAGATCCTTAAAAGCGAGCCCAGGACTACCCAGAACATCCAAGCAGCAAAACCATCCACCCCCTTTCTCAGTGGCTGGCTTCACAAGACACGTTGCCAAGGGTACCATCCCAAGGAAATGATTTCTGCTAAGGGGACTTGGAATCCGATTCTCCCCGAGTTGAGCCTCCAGATGAAAACACAGCTCGGACAATACCTTGATTACAACCTTGAGAGACCCCAAGCGGAAGACTTTTAAGTTGTTCCCAGATTCCTGACCCACGGAAATTCTGAGATGACAGATGGGTGTTCACTTAAATGGCTAGGTTTGTGGTTATCTGTCATGCAGCAGTAGATAACGAATTCACTGTCCATTCCCACTCCTTCACAAAGACTCTTTCCTTAGGAATCAGATTCCCCAAACTCAACCCTAGCTGAATTAGTCTTAGTAAGAGGCACTGACCTATAGCCAAGCCTAAAGACTAAAATTTGCACCGGGATGAAAAATGGCTTCATAAAGCGTGAAAACTTCTATGCTATGTTAATGATGATAGAAAATGTGCGCATCCCACCCCGTCTAAATATTTTAGAGAGCATTTACTATGGCCCTCAACCAAGAACCAAGGAGAGTTTGCAGTTCTGAGGACCTCGATTATCGAGCCTTTGCTCGGATTATCTGTTGGTGAAATAGGAAAAGAACCACCCATAACCTGAATTTAGGTGGAATTTATTCACACACAGCATGAAGAGGTAACCAAGCAGTGCATTATGCATACAGACTCCATGCCTCCAATGCCTTCTGCATATAACATTTTCTGATAAATCTCTTATAAAAGTTAAGGTGAATCTGTAATATGGAATCTATCCTTTATCTTAATATACATGCTATCTGTAAATACAATGGAAGAATATCAGAACTGCTTTCTTGAAAGCATTTTTCACCCCCTGTGTAACCTCAAAAAATATTGACAACTCAAAAAATTACATATCCTGCTTCCAGATGCATCAAGCTTGGGGTGTAGGGGCAGTTTTATTGATTCCTGTTTCTACCTGTCAATTCATTTTCTGAAGTCAGATACATTTTCCCCAGTGCTCCCACTGGGTTCTGAATGCACCTGATGTTAAGGAAACACATTTATTGCCAGAAGTTGGTAAAGGGTTTAGGTAGGGGTAAATTCGGAATAAACTATTGTCCTGTACACATGCCCTGGGAAACACACTGCCTCAGACACAGTCCCGTGTCAAAGAGCTAGAGCGAAATGTCTGAGTTCCCTTAAAAGTCTGGTTTTATCAGGTTCTTTCTGGGCCAAGAGGGCAATTCTGAGGCATTTCAGAGGCGATCCCTGGATTGCTTTTCAATTCGGATACAGAAAGCAGTCCCTCTAGTATCCCTTCCCCCACCCTAAAATAACTGGCCAATCATTCCAGCACTCAACCGGAAATCCAGCATCGTGGGCTATTAGGAAATGACAAGAAGAAAATTTTAGGGTTTCTGTCTTAACCAGAAGGGCTAGAAACAGTGAGAGTCCTATAAGATGGACAGAAATACAGCGGTTGAAAGGGGCTTTGAGGGGGCTTCCCTGGTGGCGTAGTGGTTGAGAGTCCGCCTGCCGATGCAGGGAGTGCGGGTTCGTGACCCGGTCCGGGAGGATCCCACGTGCCGCGGAGCGGCTGGGCCCGTGAGCCGTGGCCGCTGGGCCTGTGCGTCCAGAGCCTGTGCTCCGCGGCGGGAGAGGCCACAGTAGTGAGAGGCCCGCGTACCGCAAAAAAAAAAAAAAAGAAAGGGCCTTTGAAAACCAGGGTAGTGTGATGAATTGGGAGATTGGGATTGACATATATACATTAATATGTATAAAATGGATAACTAGTAAGAACCTGCTGTATAAAAAAATAAATACAATTCAAAAAAAAAAAAAAAGAAAAGAAAACCAGGGAAAGAATGTACCAGGATTCCCTACAGTTGCTGGGAGAAATCCAAGAATCTCTTCCCTTATTTCATTCGTGTAAAATTTTCAAAGTACAATTTCCAGACGTTTCTGAGCCTAAATAACACATCTAAACAACAGAAGTAGTGTATTTGCTCTATCTACGTGGCTGGACTTACAAATGACCGTCACACGTTGCAGTGAAGGGTAAAATTCCAGTGTGAGCAATCTAGGAAAATAAAAAAGCTGTATGTTCAAAATACTCATGTATACCCATGTGGCATTATGCCCGCGACCAGGCGTCTAGTGCGGGTTCATTTAATCCAAGTGGTGGCTGACAATGCTTGAATCCAAAAACCCATACCCACAGACCGTGCTTCAGTGCATCACCTTGCAACACACAGCTCCGGGAAATGATTTTATGGCCAGACGTTCACGTTTACCAGTGGTTTCATATGCCACAGCCTTTCAGACGAGTACATTTGATCCTGCAAGGCTGGCATCCGCAAACCCACGTTCTGTGAGTAATCCATCACCTCCAAAGTGTGCCTGACTAGACAGCGTTAGAGAATGAGAAGCCTCTGAAGACAAACCGAGAGCGTCTTCAGATTGGGGTCATCCGTGGAAGGACGGTGTTCCTCTTCGCGTTGTTTTAATTAATGGTCTCATTAGAAATGTGTGCAGCGAGACCGCAAGCCGTGCAAGGAGCTCAGAACGCACAGCAGTGGGGCCATCTCCACAGCCTGGCGAGGGCTGAGTTCCCGACCTCTGGGGAGACATAGACGCGTCTGCAGCAGCCACTGGAGAAGACAGCCAGCTTCTGCTGAGGGCCATCTCCAGCCCCAGATGTCCTCACAGAGAGAGAGAGGAAGCCAGAGTGAGAGGCACCCTCGTTCTCATTTTCCTCCCTCCCTCCCTCCGATTGGGTCAGACCATCCTAGAGGCAGAAACACAGCATCCACAGGTACTGTCCACCACGGTCAGCCTCCCAGGGCACAGAGCAAGAAGAAAACGGAGAAGATCTAGGGGAAGTGAAATGGACGGTCCAGCAGAGTGAGGAGACTCCCGCCTTCCCCGTGCACGCTGGACAGCAGTCCCGTGATAGCCTACGCTACGAGATTGTTCCTCAGCATCCATGGAGCGTGAGATTCAGCACTGTCAGCTGTACTGTAAGCATTAGCGTCATGGGGAGCGCTGGCTGAGCACCTACTGCTGACAGCAGGCCCTGCGCACCAGCTGTGAACCTCCCCCTCTTCATCCTCCCAGCAATGCCATCCGAGAGGTACTGTTTCATCGGCCACGTTTTGTGGATGAGAGCCGTGAACCTGAGCAAAGAGTCCACAAACCTTTCCCGACCGCAGGGCTGATAAGAGAAGAACTGGGATGCAAGTGTGGGCAGTCTGAGCCCAGAGAGCATAGGCCACTCCCCAGAGCAGGCGGGCATCAGCATCACAGGGAGTCGGAAGTTTTCTGGGATGCACAGTGCTGTTCCCAACCGTGGTTCGTGGTTCGTGGCCTTCCTTAGTCAATAGAAATTGATCAGAGGCCAGACAAGAAATTCAGGCGAGGCTTTATCCGGGCCCCTGCTGCAGCGGCGGGGGGGAAGGGGGAAGGGGGGAGGGGCACAAGAACAAACAACAGGTTCCCTTGCTTGCTCGCTCCCCAAGGGGGTGCAAGCTGGTTCCTTCTATGGGGTGAGGGTAGGGGTGTGTCCAGGGGTGGGGCCGGGGGGGGGAGGCTTAGGTGGTCTGCCCACCCCTTTGGTGGTGTTGAGTGCAGGGGGCATGCGTAGTACCCTGCTTTTGCTCCGGGCTCTTCAAAAGTGGCAGTTGGCTGTTTTGGTCTCTTTGTATCTTTTGTCTGGAATTTGCCCTACCTGTGCATGCACGGAGTGATTTTTAGTCCCACATAGTTTCTTTGTATTTTGTTGCTGGAGGAGAGGTGTGTCCAGGTGCAAGCATCACAGCACTGCAGCAAAGGGTCCCAGGTGCCAGCCGGTTTCAGTGCCAGACCAGCAGGAGAACCCCAGCTAGACCGCCACATGAGTAAGATGCACCTACGCTCTTTTCTAGCTCATGATCGCAGCCGTTTCTGGACTTTGAGGGTGGGCTGGTGAGGGTAAGAGGCCACACAGTACATGGCTCCCAGCTGGGTCTCCCTGTTTTACGATGAGAGAAGTGGAGAAAGCACAGGGGGTTCCCGTTTTCTCTCTGGAAGGAGACACACCTCTCCAGCCAAGATGCAGCCTGGGGCATAGGTGGGGCACCCTCTCCAATGTCCCGGAGACCCTGCCCGAGGGGACACGCTGCTTCCTCCAGCCCCGCATATGCGTTGATTCTCCACTTTCACCCTGGTTTTCCTGCCCAGGTCCCCTGGTTCTGTGTTGCCAACCCAGAACCCTCTGGATGTGAGCACATAGATACTGATGTGTCTTGTCCCCCATGGAGACACTCCCTGCTTAAATTCCCAAACTACAACATTTACAAAAAGACCGGGTATTGAAAATGAAAATCAGGATGAATCACATCATCTATTCACAAATGGCTGGATACCGGGTAAAAAAACCATATCCCACTGTTTGCCTCTCTCTTCACAAAACATCCCTGTGATTAGCAGAAAGATACTGAATCCTGCCCTCTGAGCTGCTTTACCCAAAATAGCTTTAGGTTCTCCTTACTTTTCTCTTATCGACAGACGAGTTCCATCTTCACACTGTTATTGTGGAATATGTCACCCTCAGACTTAATTTTTCCTTGGGTTTTCCCAGAAATGGATATCTTATCATGTGGACTTTATGGGCATTCTCTTGCCCAGAAGTTCTTGGCACCCACACTAAGATCTTATCCAGCACAGACAACCTTACCCCATCCTGACTGCACCATTGCAATGTGCACGACACCTATCAACCACCTAGGAAGGTTTTGAACACGCCGTGAAGGAGCGTGCCTTCCTAACACCTTTCCTTTCAGGTTGGATGTCTGACGTGCACTTGATACTCTTCTACTTTGTCCTTCTCTTGTCATTATTTGCTATAGGCAGAATGTCCATGTCCCTCTGAGATCCAAATGTTGAAGCCCTAACCCCCAAAGGAATGGTATCAGGAGGTGGGCCCTTTGGGAGGTGATGAGGTCATGAGGGTGGAGCCCCCATGAATGGGATTAGTGCCCTTATGAAAGAGATCCCAGAGAGCCCCCTCACCCCTTCCACCATGTGAGGACACATTGAGAAGGTGACCATCTATGAACCAGGAAGACAGACGTCACCAGGAACCAAATCAGCCAGGACCTTGACCTCGGACTTCCAGCCTCCAAAATCACGAGAAAGAAATGTCTGTTATTTAAGTCCCCAGTCTATGATATTCTGTTACAGCAGCCTGAACAAACTAAGACATTATATAATCAAAGAATACAGGACATTTTTAGGACCAGTATTTTGGAAAGTTCCTACAGTAGTTCAGGTTTGGGGTCTTTAAATCTTCAAATCTACACCTTAGAACATCTGAACAAATGAAACCCAGGTGAACCAGGTTCATCGTATGGAAACCCCGTGATGTTTTTTAACTAGGCACCGTTTCCCACCCTCAACTGTCTTTGTGGACAATTACGAAAAGCAGGATCCCAAACATGATCACCTTTATTCATAGTCACACAAGCACATGCACAAAATTTCTCTGTGGTCCTGGAATTTCGTTAGATCAAAGCTCACTCAACTCTGTTGAGCTTTAAAGTGAGTTAAAGATAAGACCGTCTGGATTTGGGGGTTTGATTTATGCCTCAGGATCAAGAAGGTTGCGTTGCAGTGATTGTGTGTCTACGATTTCTGTTCTATCACAAGTCCTAGTTCCAAATCAGGAACCAGCTCCAATACATCTTTGGGTCTGTGCTGCTTCACACAGGGTTGAAAAAAATCCTGACAACTTTTCATTAAATTGGGGACACAGTTGGATCTCTCTAGTTTCATAGAAGTCGAAAGAATCTGTGATGTTTTCCACACTCAGCCAAAGACCCTAACCGTGTATATGTCATTTAAAAAAACAAAACTGCAGCACATAACCCATGTCTTCTGGTGAATCCTTGAAGGTTATGAGTTTGATGGTGGGTTTCTGTCCAACTCAGAAAATGTCATCGTTATTGATGATGATCTAAAAGAGTCATTTTTCATCCTGGACATGGAAGAAAGATAAGAACATAGGTGCTGTCCAATTTGCTAATGTCTTTTATATTTTTGTAGAAACAATTGATGAGTTTCCACGGGAAAACAGGAAAGTAAAGGTTAGCAAGCCAAAGGTTAACAGAATCAATGTAAAGAGCTGCGCATTTTCGACTGCGTTTCCTTCCAAATATTTTGAAGGCTCATCGAAATGATTTTCTGACATACACACTTCTGTAAAAAATATATAATAATAATACTAATACTAATAATGTGCACATCTGTATTCCTGGAATAAAGATGACAAGTGGCACATCTTTCTTGGAATATGTGAGCTGATGGTGTTTTGCCCTCAGGAAAAAAAAAAAAGCATCTGAAGCATTTTATCTGGGCGCCATAGCAACCGCAGGCCAATGATCAAAAGAGGATTCAATTCAGAGGGTTGGGCTGCCGTGCCATATCTTAAAACAGCTCAAGCTTAAACACAGCTCTTCCTGGATGTCCATATGAATGAGGACACTGCATTTAACACTCCGGAGCTACCAAGTTTGCTTTATCGTGCTGAACGGGGGACATGGCGGGGAAAAAAGGACATGAGAAGAGAAAAAGCATGCCTGTCTAAGAGCTTAGCTCATTGTACTCGACCCCCATGGCTGCTGTAGCAAAATGGCCACACGTTTTGTGGCTTAACTTAACACACATGCAATATCTTGCTCCCCTGGAGGCCGTGGTCTGAAATCCATTTCATTGCCTTTTCCCGCTTCTAGAGGCCACCCATGTTCCTTGACTCCTGGTCACATCATTTTGATCTCTGCTTCTCTCCTCACATCTTCTCTTCCTCTGACCCTCCTGCCTCTGTCTTACAAGGACGCTTGTGGGTGTAACCCAGGATAACCTCTACAGTGCAAGTTCCTTAATGCAATCACACCTGCCAAGTCCTGTTCGCCATACAAGGTAACACATTCACCAGTTCTGAGGATTAGGACGTGGACATCGCTGGGGTGCAGGGAGAGGTCATTTTTCTGCCTCATTCCAACGGGAATGTTCAAAGATTTCCTCACATGGATTTTGAGCGGATGCTTCCTTACTTGGCTAATAGAATGAATTCTTACCGTGGCCTGATCTTCACAAGGTCTTCCCTTGGTGAATTTCCAGCCATGTGTAATCCACATGGAAATGCATTCTCTTTTTCTTTTACAAATCTTGGCTTCCTGACCTCCATTCTGGTCATACGAAAATATGCTCTCTTCCACTAGTCCTTTCTGGTCACCGACCTGCAAGCTATATTTTTCTCAAAGAACTCCCCTTTTATATGCCATTTCTATCTACTATTGCTACCGTTTAGGTGCAAGGTAGATTCCCAATATCAGACTTGAGGACAACATCTCTATTGGGGTCAATTTTTTCCCCCCGAGCCCTGTGACTAACTGACTCATTCACACATTTATTCACTCAACAAATATTTATTGAGCACATACTGCCTACCAGGCACAATTCTAGGCACTCCAAAAAGTTGATGAGTCAACAAGTGAATAAATGCATTAATTGCTTTATACGCTAATATAAATTGATTTTTTTGTTTTTTGTTTTGTTTTGTTTTTTGCGGTACGTGGGCCTCTCACTGTTGTGGCCTCTCCCATTGCGGAGCACAGGCTCTGGAAGCGCAGGCTCAGCGGCCATGGATCACGGGCCCAGACGCTCTGCGGCATGTGGGATCTTCCCAGACCGGGGCACGAACCTGTGTCCCCTGCATCGGCAGGCGGACTCTTAACCACTGTGCCACCAGGGAAGCCCATAAATTGATTTTTTTATACACTCATATAAATTGATTGCCAGCATAAAATGTTCTTGGCTTAATTTGGAATCCTCTCACTAGAAGCATTTATTATTTGAAAGAAATTAGTTCTATGGATAGCATAATGTGAAAAATAAGGAAAGCAATATTTTCTACCATTAGGAAGAGATTACATAGTCTATTAAATTGCTTTGTACATAGCTCATAACAAATATTCCAGAGACATTAGATATCACTTATTATTACTTTCATAAGAGTTGTGTCAGAGGACGAGATTTGCAAGAGCAATGCCTGTTTGTCTCACCAGCAAGGTGTAAGCTACCTGGTAGCATGGGATGTGGAGAGAATCCATTTCTTTCTGTAATACTTTGGAAAAATGGCAAAGCAATGCTAACATACCTCCTTAACAAAAATCGTGGACGAAATGTGTGTGTCTATGTCTGTATCTATATATCTTCTCTGTTATAAGAAACATTTCTTTCTTTTATTAGCATTTGGATTTATTTCATTTGTCAAGCTTTTAGTCAACTGAAGTTCCATTGAGAACTGTACTGAGCTGTGCATTGCCTGTCCAAAACCTTTGGGAAGATGTGAGCAAACAAATCCCCGGCTGGCTTGCAGCATACTTATTATATTTGTAAAGGGTGTTGATTTGTTCCAGGGTCTTACAAGAGGGCCTGGAAAAAAATTGCCTCTCTCTTTTAAACTGAGAAAATGAATTTTGCATCGATTACAGCACAGACCTTTAATATGTATCTCTAATAGATTTCACTGACTCTGTGCATGCCCCAGATAATAGAAGCATTAAATGCAAATCTTACATGAGAAATACATAAAGTATACAATAATGAATTCCTTGATCTATTCTTCCAACTACCATTTCATTCCTTTCCTTTCCCTCTTCTTTCTTTTCTTCTTACCTCCTGATTTCTTCTTAATGAAAGACAGAACCCCTATTCATAACAAGTAATTTCTCTCTTCCTAGACGTAGTCAACAGTCTCTCACTGACGCTAAAGGAATTTTCTCAGTATAATGCTTCTTATTTCATTTCAGAAAGGCTGCTGGATGCCCAACACAAAGGGGCAAATGCTTGAAATTGACTCACACCCCCAAAATGCACTTTTTCGTTCCACTCCTCTAACAATTCAGTCTCTCAGGAGATGCTAGAAAATGTAGATTCCTATTTGCATGACTTAAAAAGGGAGTGAAAAGAAGTCAACATTTCTTCTTTTTAATGAATGTCTTTCTTTAAAAATCAATGGTCAGGTTTAGGATTACCCAAAATTGGACAGAATCTGAAGAAGAGCAGGAAAAGGGGGATGAAGGCCCCTGAAAGATGGAGTTCTTTGCTGCACCATAGAACTATCCTCCTCCATCTCTGAATTACTATCCACTGAGAGGAGAAGATGCTCAAAGACCCCAAGTAGCTTCCTATGTCACACTGAGGAGTCACATTCAAGAAAAGTCTAGCTCAGCATAAGACTGCTTTTTTCTTCGACCTTGTTTTATGTTTAAAATCAACAATGGCTCTTAGGCCAGTGTCCGAATCCCTGCCAGGTTACATCGAACAATACAAATAATGCTCCACAGTTTTCAGCATGAGAACAGGGATTAAAACGGCTAAAAAACTGCTAACAACAATGCAGAGCAGAAACAAACAAACAAAAACAAACGAACAATAAAAACAATGCAGAGCAGATAGCAAAACCCTGCAGTTAAGTTAAAGTGACCGTAAAATTGGCCAGATGCTTTTCATTTATTTCCTTCCTTCCTGGGAACCCGAGTCTAAGAGTTCAGTGGGCCAGGAGCTGTACCAGGAGAGGGCTGGAGTCTGACGGAACGGCCTTAGAGAAAGAAGACAGAGGATCACTGGAAGCTATGTGAACTCACCCTTGCTCGGAAAGTAGAGTGAAAGCTGAACTTTGACAAGGACGTACACGTTGGATAAATCCCAAGTAACTGGGCTTGACCATGGCTTGATTGCCCAGGAATGACAAGTCAGAAAGATGTGATGGGAAGTGGTGCTACACTTCCACCTCCTTCTCATTCTCATAGCAGCCCTGACTCATAATGTCTGAGGAATCAAGGCTATTTTATTCTGAGTCTGATTTTAAAAATACTCACTGTCATTCCACTCCTGGGTATATATCTGAAGAAAATAAAAGCACTTATTTGAAAAGATACATGCACCCCAATTTTCATAGCAGCACTATTTACAGCAGCCAAGACATAGAAATAACCCAAGTGCCCATCAACAGATGAACAGATAAAGAAGATGTGGTACATATATACCATGGAATATTATGCAGCCATGAAAAAGAATGAAATGTTGCCATTTGCAACAACGTGGATGGACTTAGAGGGCATTATGTTAAGTGAAATAAGTCAGACAGAGAAAGACAAATACTCTATGTCATCACATATGTGGAATGTAAAAAATACAACAAATGAATACATATAACAAAACAGAAACAGACTCACAAATATAGAGAACAAACTAGTGGTTACCAGTGGGGTGAGGGAAGGGGGGAGGGGCAAGACAGGGGTAAGAGATTAAGAGGTACAAATTACTATGTCTAAAATAAATAAGCCACAAGGATATATTATATAGCACAGGAAATACAGTCAACATTTTAGAGTAACTAAATGGAATATACCCTTCAAAAATTGTGATTCACTATGTTGCACACCTGAAACAATATAATATTGTAAATCAACTATACTTCAATAAAAAACCAAACACTCTGTGAGCCAGATACAGGCACCCAATTAGGTGAGGGGAGGTAAGATGAAAAGCTGAATGAGAACAAGGTCCTCCCTGACACAAAAAGTGAAAGAGAAAACATCTCTAGTCAAAGAGACAGAGATACGGACAAATGACATTGATACAACATGCTTGGGTCTGGAACAGAGATTTTACAAGGACAGGTGTGATTAATTTTTCTTAAGTAGGGGTCAGAGAAGACACTGAAATGATCACCCAAGCTGGCGCTGTTTGAGAATAGAAAGAAACCAGGCACAAGTAAGAGGGGATGGCAGGAAAAAGACACAGGAGCACGCAATTAATAGAGAACGTGGAAACCATGTTCTTTATTGAAGTACATTGAGAAACAATTTGTAATACATCTCCTGCTGGGATCTTCCCAACGCATTTTCAAAAATAAAAAGGTCTAGGAAGTCCCACAGTAAAGAAACCTATTTATAGGAACCAGAATGCCCCAGATGAACTGGACATCAGACACTGTGTTGGAAGGGTCTGGTATTACCTGAATATTACCCCTTGGTATGAAACAGTAAGCAGGGTATCACGTTCCTTTAGAAGAAACTTAGTCTTGGGACAGGGGGCTGCAGGGGTCAGAGGGGCTTCTGTAGTTAGAGCAAAGCAATGATAGCAGGCCGGCTTCTTGTGGGTACTCAGGCTAGAGTCACTGTCCCCCAGCACACTGGTGACCTCCCTCCAAGCTAGGGAGTAGTTCAGGGGGGGGATCCTCGTGTAAAGGACCAGTGTGTACAACAGAACATCAACATGTATATCGGAAATGAGAACTATAAGTCCCACGCAGCCCGGCATGACTGGATGGCCGGTCAACCTAGTCTCTCTCTTCCCAAGCGTCCTCATGAGAGACTTGAATCCAAGAAAACAGTGGCTCGGTGAATGTGACTTAGTCTCTTCTGCTGCTGTAACAAATACCACATACCGAGCAGCTTATGAACAGCAGAAATTGATTTGTCACTGTTCTGCAGGCTGGAAGTCCCAGACTAAGTCACCGGCGGGTCTGGTGTGTCTGGTGAGGGCCCTCTTCTTGGTTCACACACGGCCCTGTGTCTTCACATGTTGGAAGTATCCCGTAGGCGGAAGAATCACCCTGATTAGAACCACTCTTAGAGATTCTGAAGGTGATACATTCTATCAAGGCTACCGATGTGATTTCTTTGAAATCCAAATATGAACTTCCTACTACACATCTCATTCACAAGGAGCAACAACTCCTTGGAATGTCCCTGTCCTCGTGGTGGGTCTCCAACCTCATTTTGTCTACTGAGGCCCGGAGACACCTCGTGCCTTTGTCCCTTGCTCAGGCCCCTGCCTGGACTACCCTCTCCACATCTTGATCTGGCTGACGCATATGCCTCCTTCAAGGCATACTCACGTTGCAAGAAAGACTCCCCTGATGACTTCTGTGCCCCTTGCCTGGCAGAAGCCACCCACTTTCTATCAAGCAACTCTGACACGCCCATCTCCACCTGCATGTATCTACGGTCCCTACCTTTCCTGCCACGCTACACTTCAGCACAGATGGCGCCTCAATAGCCACCTGTTGGCACATAGATATAAATGTCTGAAAAGTGTTTGTTGAATGAATGAAGGTATGATCACATCTAGGCCTCAGCAGAATTAACTCTGTAGGCTTGACTGAGGCTCAGTGTGCAAGTCTGGAAGTGAGTGGCGAATACCCTTCCCCTGAGGGGACAAGCATTAATACAAGTTTAATGTCACACTTGGTGCATTCAAGGCAATATATCAGAGGCCTGCGTGTCAGGAGAGGCAGCTTTCCTAGCTTACTGGCCAACGGCTCTGAGCCAGGTAGGCGAGCGGCCGTGAGTGTCCTACGGAAATGTGAAGAGAGGTAGGGAGCTTGCAGAGGAGACCTCTGGAGGACACTCACCTCCCCTACGGGCGACGAGACGTTCAGATAAGTCTCTGAGGGTGCACAAGAGGCCATGAAAACACAAAAGGCTTGACACAAGAGGCTCTTGACACAAGCCAAGAAGGCCGTGCGGAAATCTAGGAAGGCGCTGTGGGCTTCCCTTCAGCATAAAGCACGTGCGTATTAAGTTGAGGACAGGACAGGTCTGCAGAGGGTCCGGAGGGCTGACTCAGGGGCACCTGTTCCAGGCCCTCGTGCAGCTGAATGAGCCAGGCTGCGGGCTACTCTGCTCTGCACAAGAAGGCTGTGTAACCCCCCCATCCATTCAAAAGTAAGCAGGCGCTGTGCACGCATCTGGGGTGCAGGCTTGCTGTCCCGTGTGGGCTTTGGCTGGAAGTTGGAGGAGCCACGTGACCTTAACTGGGGTGACTCGGCACCTTAATTCTGCTCCCTCCTCTTCCTGGGACCCCTCAGGGCGTGGGCTCAGCCGCGCCATGGTACTGGCAGGGAGAAAGAGGGAACGGACGAGGAACACAAAGGCTTCCTTAAGCCTCTGCCCGCATCACGTCCTGTGGACACACAGACGGGTCCACTCTAAGGTGACACGGGAGAGGATGTGGGCATAGGGCGGGGGGAATACGGGGGCTTCGAACACTGTAAATCTGTTCTCTGTCACGCAGCAGGGCTCGGAAGGAGCTTTCTCCAACCGGAGCCGCCAACGTGTGCGTCAGATCTGGCCAGGAGAGGACAAGCTGCTTTCGTCGGTCCAACGCAGAGAATTTAATATTGCAAGTCAGTCTCCAAGGTGGTGGAGGGCTTAAAAAGCAAAAAGGGATGAGAGAGGAGGACCAGAGGTGAAGGCTGCTGGAACAGCTTTCTTCCTTAGGCTCGGCACAGAGACACGGTGTTAAGGACACCCAGAAGCACGGGAAGAGGGGACCTCAGGAATTGGCCTCGGACCTCCAAGGGAGGACTCTGCCTGGCCGGTGCCAGAACGTCTGAGGGCACAGGGATGCTGGTGTGGGAGGTCCAAAAAGATGGGACGGTAGCCAACAGCCAAGTTCAACCAAGAGCTGTGGCTGGAGTAGCAGGCAGGCATCTCTGCCCTCTCTTCCTGCCTGGCCATCTCTCTCCGGCAGCCCCCCTACTGGAAGCCAGGAGGTCAAGGAGACCATGTGCTATCTCGGACCCTGTGAACTTGCCCATATTCCACTGTTTCTGACCCATAGGATCATCAGTTTCACTTGGGCCCCATCAAATATATTTCCCGAGGCCCAGCCTTAGCCTCACAAAGCGGAAGGATGCACTGCGAGTTAAAGAACCAGCGAGGCTCATGCGAAGAAATGGTTTCAGGGTGTTAGTCGTTGGTCTCTGAGTGGCTTCAGGCCCCTCTGCATTTTCACAGTGACCCGGCTCAGCCTGAAGAATGAAATACCATCTGAGGGAGGTCATACAGCCCAGCTGGGGGCATCCATGGGATTCTGTGTGGATTCCCAAGACTGCAGCCCAGTTTTCTGCTGAAGCCACATCCTGGCTCCAGTGGTGAGGACCTCAAAGGTTGGGGGTATGTGAAGCATCCAAAAGATCCCAGGCACGTTTGGACTGGCACGTGTCTAAGAGGAAGGGACGTGCAGAATCCTCAACTAGAGTGTCCGTGCTTTGGTAGAAATCTCCCTGGCTAAGACGAGTGACGATTCAAGTGAAGAAAAACGGAGGGTGTTAGCAAATGCCCTCACACTCCACGTCTGACCTGTACTGCCGCGGCTGCTGTAGGAGGTGGATTAATGAAGTCTATCAAACGGAATACTTTTCATGCACCGTGTGCAACATTTCAACAGAGCATGCTGAGTAATGAGACGTCTCCCCACATCTGTGAGAGGCTGGGCGGGTCAGAAGGATCTGAATGTCCTGAAGGTAGCAAAGGAATGACTTTGCTGCAGAGTGTCTGGCTGTGACTGTAGCCTTTCTATGGCTCCTGGCTGAAATTAGCAAACTTCCAGGTGTGCAAAATAATGAAGAATTAAAATTAGAAAATGGTTTTCAAGGTAAACCAGTGGTTTTGTGTCAGCGTCTTGGGCTGAGGGGAAAGCTTAGGGCTGGGCATATGTGACTTGACTCCGTTTGTTTCCTGCCGATGTTTTTCTCTCTCTCCTACTCCCCCCGGCCCCTCAGCATTCTCTCTGACTTGTTCTCTTTACCCACCCATGGGATTATACCCTTTGAACTCTGACTCCTGGGTTTGACTGGAACACACAGACACGTACACACAGACACACACACATAGACACACACACAGACACAGACACATAAACATGTAAATTTTTTTTCCTGAGCCGAGAAACCAGTTCTACTAGCAGAAACTGCATCTTGTTCACAGTTATAAGCAGACCTGCCATAGCACTTAAAGACGGGTGGTGGATGGGTTTTTCCACACAGGTAGAACTTTCCAACACATGCCTCTCATCACCATTCCTTTGGCCTGCTCGTACCAATTCCCCTTTGTGACCTCTCCCGCCCCTAAGCGGATACCAGCGATGAAGTGAAAAAACTGTCCTTCTAATCAACCACCTCATATGAATCAACACGATTTTCCACTGACCTTGGAAGGCACGACTCTGAAGGTTAATCCTCACCATGAAATGCTCCATGTTCCCATGTGGAAGAATGCTGTGTGCCAACTTCTGGCTCTAAGACCCTATATACTGCACAAAGACACTGAGATCTTAGACGTGGTGTTGATACGGAGGGTCAACTTGGAAATGAGGGACTAGACAGCTGAGGAGAGACTGTCGTGGGTCTCCAGAGGGACAAGGTAATGCGCATTGACTGAGGATGCCCCATGCCCCAGGCGCTGTGTCGCACAGGTGGAAATCCTGATGTTGGCGGGTAGAAATGACTCCGGCTTGGCAGAGGAGGAAGGGAAGATGTGAAGAGATGCAGCAACGCGCCCAGCGTCACACAGCGGGTATAAGACCAACCAGGGATGTGAACCAAAGGCTGAGAATGAAGCTCAGTCTCATTCATGCAACATTTTGGGGGCGGGTGTAAGGGACGCTATGCACACGTGTCTTAGATCCCATGGCCGTGCTGGGGACGGGGGTGCTGGGAGTGAGAGAGGGAAGGCCCCGTGGTGTGACACTGCCTACCTTCGCCCCTCCCCTCCTCGCCCCCCGCCCCGAAAACTCCACATCACCTGCTCCGTAGTTCCTATCCTCTCAGGAAGGCAGAGAGGCAACGTAGCGATATTCTAGCCAAGCAGAAAGGCGGGGATGAAGATGAAAAGTGGGGATCTCAGCAACACCAGGGCCAGAGCAGAAGGGAAGGTTAGGGTCCCCCGAGCCTGAGGGCCCAGGCTGCCCCTCCCTGCACGAGGAATCGGGTTGGAGGTGGGCCTCATACCCCTTCAAGGCTGACAAACCTGGATGGCCGGATAACCTGACCCCAAGAGCAAAGAACTGGAAGCGCATGGAGCAAAGCTCTGAATCTGGGGCGAGGACTGAGTCCACGACAAGCTATCAAGACACTCTGCCAGTATACTAAGTATTTTTGTACACTCATTTTAGAGGACAACAGCTCCTAATTGACCATAATGTCTTGAAATACCCTCACTGTGTTATCTCATGAACACATTACTGCCCTGGTTATTTCCATAACTTCTTTGGATATGACTTTGCCATATCAGGAACTCTATATAAGTTGTACGCTGCAAAAAAATAAAATAAATAAATAAAGACACTGTGCCCACTGTCTCCAAGGAAGAGACCGACAACTTCAGGTCTTTATGTTTTCCTCACCCTCTCAAATCATTCTCCTTGCTGGAAGATTAGACTTGGAAGTTGCCACTTATCCTAACTACCAATATGTAAAACTGGCTTATTTTATTTTTTTATTTTTTTTTGCGGTACACGGGCCTCTCACTGTTGTGGCCTCTCCCGTTGTGGAGCACAGGCTCTGGATGCGCAGGCTCAGTAGCCATGGCTCACGGGCCCAGCCGCTCTGCGGCATGTGGGATCTTCCCGGACCGGGGCATGAACCCATGTCCCCTGCATCGGCAGGCAGATTCTCAACCACTGCGCCACCAGGGAAGCCCCAAACTGGCTTATTTTAATAACTAGCTGTAGATGGGGATTCAGTGATCGGATAGGAGATACACATATATTTGTATATAAAGCTAAGAGTCTATTGGAAATATTAAAGCAAACTATTTTTCTCTTCCCTATAGTTCATGAGGACCTGCCCGCTGCATCCAGGAATCCAGTGGATCTGACTACTTCAGAAGACACACGGCCCCAGGACAAAGAATTCAGAGCTCGATGTGGGTTGCAAAGTGGATGTGTTTCAATCTTCAGGGATACTCTAGCTTTGGATACCAGGCATCGACAAGAAAGAAGAAGGTTTCCTAACTTCAAAACGTTTGCTTGAGAAACCAAGAGCAAAACTTGGAAGTCTCGGCCCATCATTTTGCTATAAACAATCTCAAAGAGGAGACCCAGAAGTTAAAAGGTAAGGAAAGTCCGAACCAGACCACCAGACACGAATGTGAAATATAGGCTTGTCGGTGTCAGGAGGAGGAACCAAGCAGGAAAGGAGAGAGACAGAGAGCTGAGACGTGGGCGTGCTGAGCCCTCTAAGACCTTGAGGAGAAGGGGAGAGCCTCCTGAAAGCTGGGATAGATGTCCATCCAAGGCAGAGGAAATCACAGTGGAGGGCGGGGGTGGCCTGGTTTGTCCACACAAAGAAACATCTCCTGAGAAATAGGTCCAGAGGAACCTCCCAAACCTCTCGGCGCTCACCCTTTGCTCTGGTGAGATTCAATCATTCCTACCTGGAAGACAGCTGAATGGTGGCTGATCAGCCTGTCTTTTGGATGGGGAGAGAAAATTACTCCACACTGGAGGCCCGCAGAAGGGAACGCCCAAAACAAGGGACAAATGGAAACAGGCAGAATCTAGGGAACAAGAGAGCTGGCCAAGGTGGAGCTTCCATGAGCAGCTCCATGGCGGGTCTGGGGGGGACCACGAAGCATCGCTCTCATCCAGAGAACTCACCCCAGGCTACGCCAACTGCAAGTCCATGGGCACGGCCGGAAGCGACACGAGAAGAGAGGAGAGATACCTCACTCCCCAGGTCTCTTTCCCACCCCCAAGAAGCTACAGAGGCTGCCCCCAAACCCCAACACCGTTTTGAGGATGGGAAACAGCCTTTCGGTCGGGGTGAAGGAGGATTCCAACGCAGCGGGGGTGTTTCAATCCTGAGTTGACGGGATATTTACCCAAAGTATAAAACCAGAAGTGTCTGTGATCTGAAAGGCAAGCTGAAGTCTGAGATTCTTCCCCGTCCCCCAGCACCACTAGACATGGGAGATTTGACAACTAGACGAGGCCACACAGAAAATAACGAAAGGTACTTTTTTCCCCCCCACACACCTGAAAGGTAGTGTGAAATATTTTGACATACGTTTTGTTTTTGGCCCAGGAGTCTGCAGCGATTTCAAGAAGCTTTCCTTTAACTTTTGGGGGTTGTCCTGTGATTCATCCAACAGGCTGAATCCCAAGCCAAACAGAGACAGACAACCCAGGTAACGGACAAGGCGGGCTAGATTCTCTCCTTTGCTTGGATTGTTTATCTGAATTTCCCACAAGCCAATTTTGATGCAGATTCACCTGCCAACCGTACACAAATGCATAGCCCTAAATTCCTCAAGTCTAGTCAGATATATGTTTGATGACTTCATAAGCTGCAAAAAGATGGATATGCCGCTGACATCCAGGCACAAAGAAACTTGAAGTATCCAGTTAGAGTCCGGCTTTCCCAAGAGATCGGGCTATGTTTTCAGAGCTGGCAGTTAGCGACATCGTGTGCCCACAGTCACCGGGAGGGTCTGCAAAAGCAATGCCCTTCCTGTGTATCAACCATGCATCCAACAATAGGACACAAGAAACATGTTAATAAGCACACAGATAACAAGAATACGTGGTATCCAGATATGATTATCCACACGTAGATGATCTGTCTGGACTCAGTCAGCACGAGCGCTTGATGTGCAAGACTGTTGCCTTCAGGACGGTTTTCTCAGTCCATAGCTTTTCCCTCAATATCCTTGGCCATCAACAGCTGGAACCTCGGGCAAAATAGAGTGGTTTGGTTTATATGAGAAAACAATACTACAGAACAGGAATCTGCTCCTGTCACACGAAACGCACCCCAAATTCTGCATGGACAATGTCTGGATGACCACGGAGGGTATCCCACACGATAAGAGTAACATGTCGTACTTTGAAGATGCAGAACACTGCACTAAGCACCTTGTATACAGGAATCATGTGCACTCTTTTCATGGGTTTTGTTCTGATAACAGTAATACATGCCTATGCATAAGTCTTTTATAAGCCGTAAGTTCTCAGAACATCCAGAGCCTACCTGTCAGTTTTCTATGGCTGTGTTCACAGGAGTGCAGAATGCCAAGGTTAAAAAAGTCTCATCTACCACTTTTATTTATTTCAGACATATTTATTCAGCGTCTATGGAATAATTACAGCATGGAGCAGCTGCCCGTTCACGTGAAGGATTTGATTCCTCTTTGCCTCTGCTACTTTTGCAACATGACCAAATGGACGTGCTCTTTTCCCATTGGCAGACAGATCCTGAACCTTACCCTACTTCTGAGGGATCTGAGAACCCGGGAATGTGAAAAAACACATTATCTTTAAAAGGCACGGCCAAAGGACCAACGTATAAGAAGGAAAAAACAGCCAGGCTTGTGCATATGAAATAGAGCTCCATCATTCCATTAAAATTAGGTTACTGAATCTAACTCTCTGACATATTTATTCCAATTCATTTCAATTAGGAAAAGCAAGTGTAAGTGGATGTGTAAAAGCACGGTTACCAGGCAGCTTGTCTGAGACCATTAGACACGATATTCATGTGTGACTGTTAGTGTAACTAGTAGACGGTGAATTATTCCTTCCAATAGTCAGTGCTATTGGGTAGAAGTTACGGTGCAACAACCCTTAAATTAAATCTCCATTAAGGATTCTAATCCATCTTGATGTGCACATGGGTTTCTTTTTTCTTTTTTTGGTTAAGAAAATTAATAATGCATAAGAATTACAGAAACCAACTAAAGCAGTCTTCTTTACATCACTTTCATCTCCTTTTGGAATGCTGCACAAAGCAAGGGCAGGGAGGGGCCTAGACTTTTGCAGCAGGCCTTAGTCCTGAATATTCACGGCAGACTCCCAGCAGAATCGCCCGACTGTGGCACATTTATCTTGGAACTTGAGATCTCCCATGAGTGGTGCAAATGAAGGAATTACAACTCTTTTTCTGAGGGTTCCAGACCTGCATGCCGTGGAGAGTTATCCAAAAGGAAACCGGACCTGTAGGGTCTTCTGCCAGGAAGAGTTTACTAAGAAGAAATGGCCATCATGACCTTCCCAGGCGTGGATGGAAGCACAGGCCAGGATGAACAGATGAGGTCAGGGTCAAGTTGAGGTCAAGATGAGGTCAGGGCCAAGGTCAGGGAGAGATGAGAAGTCATTGAGTGCCGCTAGTGATTGATGCAATTTCTCTGAGAATGTTATGTTGCAGGAAGGAGGTAAGTTATGGGGCGAATTGAATCTTTAAGAAAAAATATTTCTCAGAGAGCAATGAAAGGGGAAAACGGTTATGTGGGAATATAGCATGGGCCTCATACACACAACAGGTACACTTACTGAGAACTCACTATGTGTAAAATGTCATATATAAATTTTTTCTAATATTTACAACACTCCTGAACAGTAATTTTTTTTTTACACATATTCATTATTTTTCAGATTCTTTTCCCATACAGGAGATATTGAGTAGAGTTCCCTGTGCTACACAAGCAGGTCCTTGTTGGTTATCTATTTTATGTAGAGCAGTGTGTGTATGTTAATCCCAAACTTCTAATTTATCCCTCCCCACCAAGTTTCCCCTTTGGTAACCCTAAGTTTGTTTTTGAATTCTGTGAGTCTGTTTCTGTTTTGTAAATAAGTTCATTTACATCATTTTAAAAATCAGATTACACAACACCTCATGCAGCTATAGGTCCAAAAAAACAAACAACCCAATCAAAAAATGGGCAGAAGACCTAAATAGACATGTCTCCAAAGAAGACATACAGATGGCCAAAAAGCACATGAAAAGATGCTCAACATCACTAATTATCAGAGAAATGCAAATCAAAACTACAGTGAGGTATCGCCTCACACGAGTCAGAATGGCCATCATCAAAAAATCTGCAAATGATAAATGCTGGAGAGGGTGTGGAGAAAAGGGAACCCTCCTACACGGTTGGTGGGAATGTAAATTGGTGCAGCCACTATGGAGAACATAATGCAGGTTCCTTAAAAAACTAAAAATAGAACTACCATATCATCCAGCAGTAAATGTTTTTATTCCCATTTCGCAGAAGAGGGAACTGAGGCTCTGAGAGATGTCAGGGGTTATCACCCCCATTATCACCACCACACCCTGGTTACTAGAACTCCAGAGGTCTTCCATCTCTGCCATGGTGTCAGGTCGGTGCTTCATCACAGAAAAGCACCCCAGGGACCACACAGCAAATTAGATCTTGGGCAGACGTGGAGTGATAACACCCAGGATAGAAAACAGTCCATAATCAGGAATTTTTACAAATCTCCAAACCTCATTATGCAAAACAAGCTTTAAAATGAGAATGCAGGGCTTCCCTGATGGCACAATGGTTAAGAATCCAGGTTCAAGCCCTGGTCCGGGAAGATTCCACATGCCGCGGCGCAACTGAGCCTGTGTGCCACAACTACTGAGCCCGTGTGCCACAACTACTGAAGACCACATGCCTAGAGCCCATGCTCTGCAACAAAAGAAGCCATCGCAATGAGAAGCCCGTGCACCGCAACGAAGAGTAGCCCCCCCTCACCGTAAGTAGAGGAAGCCTGCACACAGCAACATAGATCCAACACAGCCAAAAATAAATAAATAAATAACTTTATTTTTAAAAAATAAAAATAAAATAAAATGGGAATACAGCTGGGCCCTGAACATTTAGAAACACAACTATGCTTTAAGAGCGCTCCCTGATGCAAACTGGATTGATAAAAGGGCAATTATAAAGCACTTGCTTTTAGACGTACGTTGTTATTCAGTCAATTTTCATTTTAAGATCTATTTCTCTCTCTCTAGTACTGCTTTTACTTATAATTGCCAGTGTTGCCTGTGGTATATGTATCTTTATGAGCTTTTCAAGGTGTGTTTTAGGAGAACAGAATTAAAAGATTGTTTCCATTTGTTTCTCTGTCCAATTCACTCTTTTGTTATTACAAACACAAGGACAGCTGCATCCTCCATGGGGTTTATATGCTTCACTGTATCTTTACTTTCTTTACAGTTTCATTAGATGGTACACATTTCCTGATCTTTATTTAACAAATACCGTATGCTAACACATATATATATGGAATCTAAATAAATAAATAAATAAATAAAATAAAAAAGGTTCTGAAGAACCTTGGGGCAGGACAGGAATAAAGATGCAGATGTAGAGAATGGCCTTGAGGACACGGGGAGGGGGAAGGGTAAGCTGGGACGAAGTGAGAGTGTGGCATGGGCATATATATACTACCAAATGTAAAATAGATAGCTCGTGAGAAGCAGCCGCATAGCACAGGGAGGGAGATCAGCTCGGTGCTTTGTGACCACCTAGAGGGGTGGGATAGGGAGGGAGGGAGGGAGACGCAAGAGGGAAGAGATATGAGGATATATGCATATGTTCAGCTGATTCACTTTGTTATACAGAAGAAACTAACACACCATTGTAAAGCAATTATACTCCAATAAAGATGTTAAAAAAAAAAAGATCTTCACAGTGTTTGGTATTTGGCATAAAGTTTAGTGTAATATACTAGGAAAAGCACAGTGTCCTCAAAGAGGTATTGAATCTAGTTGAACAGACAGATATTTGCAAAACAAGTAAATGCATACACTGCTGACACATAAATATTATTATAAGTAAATGAATAAAAGCTATAAGCAAATGAATAAACTACAAGTAAATTAAAAACAATGGCAATAACAACAGCACCCAAAACTCAGAAGGCTCTGAACACCTGGGTTTGGCTAAGATGGAAGCAGCCAGTAAGTTGAGAAGTTTTGCTTTGTTTTGGTGTCCATAGAAGTGATTGGTGAGAAAGGCAATGATGAGTTGAGTTTTAGCTTCAGTGTTGATGGAAGAGAGCACAGGAGTTCTGAGTCAAGTACATGTTAACTTTTGTGATCACTCAGGGATGCTGCTTGCTATATTCCAGTACAGTGGCTTTCAAAGTGTAAACCTTGGACCCCAGTAGTCTGGGAGATGTTTCACAGGGTCCCTGAGCACACGTCCACCTTCATAATCATATGGAAATGTCATTTACCATTTTCACCTTGTTCACAATTGTACTGATGGTGCAAAAGTAGGGAGAACTGTTGGCACCTTAGCACTGACCAAGGCACTGGTCCCAAACTGTACTAATATTCATCACTACCAAGCTCTGGAATAAAAGAATGCCAGTTTCATTTCAGAATGTTGTTGATGAAGCTGTAAACACTGCTGACTTTCTTAAATATCTTGAGTACATGTCTTTTTAACATTCTGCATGACGAAATGGGAGGTGTACATAAAGCTCTTCTCCTGCACAATGAAGTTTGGTGCTTGTCTCCAGGAGAAAAACAAAAAGCGTGCTGTTGTTTGAGAAGTGTGATAAAATAGGAGCTCCCATTTTTACTTGATAGAATGACTGACAGACAATCTGTGGCCATTCAGACTTGGGTGCTTGGCAGACATTTTCTCAAAAATTAACAAAAGTGAGCATGTCACTTCATGGAAAACAACTGACAGTATTTGTTGCCAGTGACAAATTCAAGATTTCAAGAAAAAATGAGAATTTTAGAAATCTTGCATCTGCCACCATGAACTGGATGGGCTCCCAAAACTTAAATTTGTTCCCAATAAAATCAGTGAGGATGTTAATAAATGTGAGTTTTTGATCTTATATAATGAAATGTGTGAGTATTTGAAAGTCCTGCATAACTTAGTGAACGGATATGTTTTAAATGACTAATGCATAATGTTACAAGTCATGTGTGGGTAAAAGATGCATGCAAAGTACTAGATGAAGAAAATGGATTTCACTGGTACAGTCACTATGGAGAACAGTATGGAGGTTCCTTGTAAAACTAAAAATAGAGCTATCACATGATCCTGCAATCCCACTCCTGGGCATGTACCCTGAGAAAACCATAATTTGAAAAGATACGTGCATCCCAGTGTTCACAGCCACACTATTTACAACAGTCAAGACATGGAAACAACCTAAATGACCATCGACAGATGGATGGATGAAGGACATGCGGTATATATTTACAATGGAATATTACTCAGCCATAAAAAGAGTGAAATAATGCCATTTGCAGCAACATGGATGGACCTAGAGATGATCATACTAAGTGAAGTAACCAGAAAAAGAAAGACAAATATCATATGATATCTCTTACATGTGGAATCTAAAAGAAATGATACAAATGAACTTATACATAAAACAGAAAGAGACCCACAGACATAGAAAACAAACTTAGGGTTACCAAAGGGGAAGGGGGAGGGAGGGATAAATTAGGAGGTTGGGATTAACAGATACCTACTACTATCTATAAAATAGACAACCAATGAGGACCTACTGTATAGCACAGAGAAAAAAATATATATATCACTTTGCTGTACACCTGGACCTAACACAACATTGTAAAGCAGCTATACTTCAATTTTTAAAAATGAATTTTGATGTCACAAAGGAAAAAAAGTTTCTTGATATAGGTTCAGATCACATTTTTAATTAACCTGTAAGAATCTATCCATGATGAGTTTTGGTATAGTACTAAAGAAAATATATCCACAATTATTTAATTATTTAAATATATTTCATTATTTAATTATCCTATCTTTTCCAACAGCATGCCTGTGGGAGACCAGATTTTCTTCATACCTACCAACCAAAACAATGTATCGTTACAGATTGAATGCATCAGCAGCTATGAGTATCCAGCTATTATTAAAAACAGAGCTTAAAAAAATTTGCAAAAATGTTTAACGAAAAGTAATGCTGCATTTAACAATTTTATTTTGGAAACTATAGCTATTTTTTATAAACATGTTTTTATGTTCCTGTGAAATAGGTTTACTATTATGGTTACTTTTATACGAATGTATAAATATTTTTAGGTGTCTCCACTATGACTTCCAATGTGGTAAATATAAATATATATAATTCACGTGTATAAAATCTCTATGGGGTCCTAGGCCTAGCAGTGGGCAGGGAAGGTAGTTAACTGCTATGATATATCTTGATCGTTGATGTGAAGACTATTAACTTTATAAATAAAGAACTTATAAATACATTCATTTATAGTCATATAATTTACACTTTTTATAAGTTACAATTACATAATCTTATTAAAAGCCTTTACAAATAAAGGACCCCATCCATCTTCTCTTCACTGACCAAATCACTTTCCTCAAAATATGAGCCTCTCCATCTAACTTATTCAAAACTGTCCCACTGAACTCTACAATCACCTGAATGACTTCACATGGTTAAGGACCCCGGTCTCTGTAAGGATGGATGGGGCAGGCAGACCCCCAGACACCCTCAATGACCCCGCCTCCTGGTCATCCATTCCCTTGCATCATAGCCTTCCCTTCCACGTAGGTTGCCTTGGTAATGTGCTTCTAACCAAAAGAACATAATAGGGGCTTCCCTGGTGGTGCAGTGGTTGAGAGTCCGCCTGCCGATGCAGGGGACGCGGGTTCGTGCCCCGGTCCGGGAGGATCCCACACGCCGCGGAGCGGCTGGGCCCATGAGCCATGGCCGCGGAGCCTGCACGTCCAGAGCCTGTGCTCCACAACGGGAGAGGCCACAACAGTGAGAGGCCACAACAGTGAGAGGCCCGCGTACAGCAAAAAAAAAAAAAAAAAAAAAAAAAAGTAAGAGCTGCTTGGCAGCGGCACGTGGCCTAGAAAACTCCCCGAGGAAGAACACGCGAGGAGGCTACTCCTGTTGGCAACCCAGAGTGTGTCAGGGCCCTTTGAAAGGGGCGCTCCAAACGCAGAGCGCGGAAGGGTGCTGTGTTTCGACGCCGGAGGCTGGTCCACGGAGGGTGAAACCGACGCAGGCGCACTTCTGCACGATGACGTAGCGAGGTTTCACCAGGCAACCAGGAATGGGATGGAGCGTTCGTGGACCAGGGAAGGAGGACTGGAGGGACGCTTGAGGACAGGGAAATGTGTGCGAAGGAGGGGGCTGGACTTCCGAAGGAAACATCCGGGGTGGGGGTCGAGATCCCAGAGAGAGGGCAGCGAGTGCATTCCGACGCGGAAGAGCCCATCAGAACAGCGGAGCGTCTCGAAGGTGTCTGCCGAGACGGAAGGAAGACGCAAGGGCACAGAGAAGATTCGAGGGGAAGCGTGCAAAAGCTCAAGGAGAGTCATCCAGCAGAGCTCCGTGTTCTCAGTTCGGTAAGAGTTAGAGAGGGGAAAGGGACCAAGGCCTGGAGACGTGAAAACTGGGGCCGCGGTGTAAACAGCTGCCGTGGAGGATGGGATAGACCCTGCAGTAGGGATGCAGGGTCTCCCAGGGGGCGGGCCAAGGAGGCGGCGTATTTGTGGACACCAAAGAGCGTGGGGCTTACATTCCAGATGCTGCAATTGCTTTGCTACACCCGTGTGTGTGTGTGTGTGTGTGTGTGTGTGTCTTCATCACATCAGTGTGCAACCCTCCAAGGTGGCAGCCGAATGTACGTCCACCTTGCAGGAGGGCAACCGGGGACAGGGGCACACAACTAGTAGCCATGGACTTTTAAAAGCAGGTGTGGTCCCCAGCAAGCCCTTGTTTCTGCAACAGTGTGAGGTAACGAGGGAGAAAGGGGAAGAGAGAGAGAGAGAGATTGCCCAGGGAAGGATGACAACCGCAGAAGTATGGGGGGAGAAAATGAGTGAGGATTTTGTCCAGAGGGGACTGCTGGCTTCACCCAACTCTGTCAAAACCACGCCTTGGCCAAGGGACAGTCCAGAGAATAACTTTCCTTGGTTGGACACGTATTCCTGCTCCTGATTTTGCTGTAGCTGTTCCCCCATAGGTACAGCTTCCTTTCTTTTTCCTGTAGAGCTGCCCTCTCTCCAGCAATATCCAAAGGTGGTCAGCAACTGAATCGACGCAAACCCCTGGCTTGGTATCAATGCACGTCTCAATGTAAGCCCAACAGCTATTCTGGGGCTGTTGAGAACCTTACATCATAAATGGACCAATTAACACAAAAAAGACATCATGTATCAAACTCTTATTTCCTTCACCTTGACATACACTCTAATGGGTCTCTCAGATCGGCAGCTAATACAGAGGCTAAGGGTGTGACATCTGAGTGACACTGCCACGTGCAGACTGCAGCTCTAACTCTTATGTGCGTGGAGGCTTGGGGAAAGGGACTGTCCTTTCCAACCCTCAATTTCCCACATCTGGGAAATGGGGTGAAATGTCTGGTAATGCTTTTTGAGAAATAACGGAGTCAATATACATAACGCTTTTAGAACGTTGCCTGGTACCCAGTAAACAGGCAATAAGCATTAGCTAATTCTGATTGAAAGTGGGGCTCGTGTTTTTTGGTAACTATCAGATATCTTCTTGAGACAATTCCGGTTGGGTAGTCAGGTCACATTATTGTGAGAGTTCATGGAAATTTCATGCAATGCAAAGAAAGGAAACCAAGGAAAGCCAACCCCCGGGGGTTCTAGAAATGGAGCCGTATATTTGCAGAAGAGATATCTTTCCCTCTCTCTCATTCTCTCTGCCTCCTGTTCAGCTTTTCTGCTTCTCCACTTCCCCTCCATCCTCTCTCCTCACTGCCTCCCTCTATCTACCCGGCTTCTCTCTCTCTGCTAACTTCAGCATCGGGTGGCTGCCAATGTCAGCCCGAGACAGGACTCTCCACGATGTCCCAGCTGGAACTCTTCCAGCCACATGCCTCAGAATCTCGGGTTCTGTGAGGTTCAAATTCCTGGCGAGAAACTGGACTGGCTCCCCTGCTGCCTTCATACCCAGCCTGACAGATGGTCCATTTCTCATCAGCCTGTAGATACATCCTTCATCTATTCCTATTCCTAGCTGCTTGTATGTGTAGTTAGGGGGCGTCGAGCTGAAGTAAGAAGGTGGTTACCAGTGCAGCCATGAGTGTGGCCTCTGAATAGGGGCTCTGGGCCAGGGTCGCTCTAGGAAAGGGTTCTAGGTAGAGCGGTTCCCTTGAAATCCAGCTAGTACACGCTGTCACACATGGGATTTATAATCACTTCCACGCCCCATCGTGCCATCCTTTATTTGAGCGTGGAGCGTTATATATGGTGCCTCAGCATCAATAAGGAGAAGGAAGGAACAGCCGTCTTTTCTCCAAGATATATGGCTGGCACAGATGTCATATCTCAAGACAGAAACCCATTTGTTGCATCTGCTATGACTTGAATTCATTTACAATCCTAATGTGATTGAAATTTGCCTTGTGACATGATACTCCAGCCTCTTGCAAAGATGCTGAGTGCAGAGGGCAGTGGGAGAGGGGCAGGGAAGACACGGGAGCCGGCCACCTTTGGAGAAGGGTCATTTCCTCCTGCTTCCCAGGAGAAAAATGAGCCTTTTGTACAAACGATGCTTTCAATCCTGGAAGGGAGATTCCGAGTACATGCTTTACTTTTCTTCTCTGAAGCACAAAAAAGTATAACTCTCTGAAACATGAGAGGCATTTCTGCATCTTACAGAACAGTGTATAGAAGGGGGTATTTTTATCCCTTCCAAGAAAATAGGTTTGAGCATCATCTGTGTATACAGTGACATACTGACGGACTTACTTTAAGGACAAAACCTTGTACTTTTCTGCCGGTCATCGTTTCACTCAACTGAACCACGTAGGCTCTGAAGGCACCAAGGGGGTGCAACACAGAGTTTGTTGTTGCTATAGTTTAATTTCTGAGAAGCATTTTAGCCCCTTTCTTAAAACCTTTCAAGGTTTGCCTCCTTACACTCCAATTCTCAGCCTTCATAAGCAACACACACAAAAGCATCCTTAAACACATACAGACACACACACACACACACGTGCATGAATTCAGACACACACACAGGGGTACGCACATACATCAGCATGTAGGCATGAGAACATTAAAGGGCTTGCAGTTGCTACGCTTCTCTCCAACCTCCTGCCCACAATTCCATCACTGCTTTATCCACCTGCTGAAAACTACCTCCCTCAAGTGAAGTACTTTTTTCTCACCTGTAAATACAGACAATCATTACTCCCTCATGTATGAAACTAAAATGACAATGGAAACGAGGCTGATGACAGGCTGGAATGTAGGTCATTAGGGAGGGTAGCAGAGGCTGCCAGGGGCGCCAATATCTATTCCGCACCCCTTTCATAATTATAGAATATTATCTGAGCACAGAGCTACCCTGATAAAGACTACATTTCCCAGACTACTTTGTGGCTTAGTTTGGTCATGTGACTGCATTCTAGCCAGTGAGAAATGAAAGTGAAGGGACCTCCCTGGTGGTCCAGTGGTTAAGACTTTGCCTCCCCATGTAGGGCGTGCAGGTTTGAACTAAGATTCTATATGCCTCACGACCAAAAAACCAAAACATAAAACAGAGGTAATATTGTAACAAATTCAATAAAGAGTTTAAAAATGGTCCACATCAAAAAGTCTTTTAAAAAAAAAGAAATGAAAGTGAAACACGGTCCAAATTCCAAAGCATGCTCGTGAATCGTCTCGGAAAACGGCATCTGAAGGATGACAAAAAACAAGATGGGAGGAGTCTGAACCCTTGAGAAAGTCTTAACAGAAAGCCAGTCCTAAACCAGCCACATTCAATATGGTGCAAGTCACATTTCATTTGGGTTGGAGGCCTTGAGCCCTTCAAAAGATCAGCCAACCTAAGAGAGAGCTTGTCCTTTTCCCTGGGGTGTTTCTTGACCTCTCTTCCTCATCTCCCTCTCCACCCAGGAAGTCCTCAACCGTCATCTTCCCTGGAGTTCTATCTGCACCCCTGCAATCACTCTCTGCATTGTTAGCCACCTCCTCTGGGCTAATCTCTGAGAAAAGAAGAGAGGCCCCATCAGGGACGGTTCTGATCCCTGGGTGGGATGGAGAAGCAGAGTTGGTGTCCGTGTCTGTGACCTCAGTTCTAGTCTGAGGCAATTCCCCCACACCCCTCTCTCTCACGGAATCTGTCCTTTAGACCCTGGAGAGGGTCGTGGTGGTCCCAGCTTCACACCCTGCACATTCCTACTTCAGGTCTCATTCTTCCGTTTTATTAATTCATGGATTGATTTTATGTTAACTAGGAATGTATTTCTTCCACAGCCTCATTGACTGCTTTCTAGGTGCCCGTCTCTGCACTTGGCACTGGAGACACAGCTGTGATGTCTTGACTTGCACGGAACTTACATCCCAGCTGGGTGCAGGAGGGACCATGAAGCACCACCATCAACGGGGTGGTGCTAAGTGCTATGAAGAAGAATAACTCAGGGTGAGGAGGAAAATCAGTGGAGTCAGGGCAGGTGACACTGGAATAGAAACCTGAAGAGACTGCGCCATGACCTGCTTCCACCAACCACACACACTCGGAGGGGGCTCTGGAAGCGCTTATGCACCTCAGCTTACAAGGAGTGTGTGTATGCTGGGAAGAGTAGATGGATTTGGTTCTAGGGCTCAGTCCCTAGTCTTGTAGACATCAAGAAGTGGAGATCAATCAGTGGGCAGCAACATTTTTTCTAGAAGAATTTGGTGTATCTGCTACACGGATCCTTCCCGGCTGCACTGACCCTTGCTATGTAGCCTCTAAGCCATATTGTGTGGCCTTCTGAGACGTTTCGGGAAATCATGTCTTTTAATATAGACTCTGTACGTATTATTGCAACCTAAGAATCGTTGCTCCTGACACCGATTTCTGAGACACAGATTTTCTGAATTTGCGATCACTGCGGGGCTGGTGGTGACTCCTTTCTCTCAAAACGTTTTCTATTGAATTATGTACTATCAAACCTTTCTTCCAACGGCTCACTGGGACGTAACATGGTCCCCAGAGGACACTAATGTAATTGTTCATGCAAATTCAAATGGAGTCTCTGAAATAAGATGAAAGAATTCAGTCATGGGGTCATTGGCCAGATCACCCAGAATGTTCAGGTCACTTCTAAAAAAATATTTCCCCTGTTCTATCAATAAAATGAGAATGTGGGAACTCCTTGCCGGCCCAGTAGTTAGGACTCCACGCTTTCACTGCCAACGGTGCAGGTTCGATCCCTGGTCAGGGAACTAACATCCTGCAAGGTGTGTGGCATAGCCAAAGAAAAAAATTTTAAATAAATAAATAAAAGCATAGAGCTGTTAGCAACCTTATTTAAAAAAACGAGAATGCAAAATATAAAATATTCTATAGAGAACTCACAGACACCCTGACAGCCTGTAGATTACAACTGAGAAGCAGTGCCCCAGGGTATATGCAAAATCTTTACAACTGTCCTGGGTCCCACAGTATGAAGCATCCTTGCTTTTCCCTCATCTTCTACATCTGGTCAACCACCAAGTCCTATCCACTTCATCTCCTAAAGAAGTTTTGAATCTGTCTACTTTTCACATTCTCCAGTGCTACACCGAAGACTCTGTTCTCCTCTGCACTGCACTAAGAATGGTCTTTCAGGGCTTCCCTGGTGGCGCAGTGGTTGAGAGTCCGCCTGCCGAGGCAGGGGACACGGGCTCGTGCCCTGGTCCTGGAAGATCCCACATGCCGCGGAGCGGCTGGGCCCGTGAGCCATGGCCGCTGAGCCTGCGCGTCCGGAGCCTGTGCTCCACAGCGGGAGAGGCCACAACAGTGGGAGGCCTGCGTACCGCAAAAAAAAAAAAAAAAAAAAGAATGGTCTTTCAAATGGGATCAGACTTCTGCCCTTATTATAATCCTCTGATGGTTTCCCAATGACTTTAGACTACAGGACAAGCACAAGCCCTTCAATGAGACTCCCCACACTGTGGTCCTTGCCTATCCTCCATCTCCAGCCCCACTTCCCCCTACTTGTTTCAACTATGCTCATGACCTTGACATGCTCTGTGATGGTTAATTTTATGTATCAACTTGGCTGGGCTAATTAGCTACACATTATTTTCAGGGTGTGTCTGTGAGGTGTTTCTGGATGTTTGAATCAGTACTCTGAGTGAAGCAGATTGCTCTCCCACTGTGGGTGGGCTTCATCCAATTGGTTGAGGGACTGAATAGAAGAAAAAGCAGAGAAGGACTTGACCTGCAATTGCTGGTTTAAAAATGGAGGAATTGGGACTTCCCTGGTGGTTCAGTGGTTAAGAATCCGCCTGCCAATGCAGTGGACATGGGTTCAATCCCTTGTCTGGAAAGATGCCACATGCCATGGAGCAACTAAGCCCGCGAGCCACAACTACTGGAGCCTGCACGCCTAGAGCCCATGCTTCGCAACGAGAAGCCACCACAATGAGAAGCCCGCACACCACAATGAAGAGCAGCCTCCGCTCGCCAAAACTAGAGAAAAGCCCATGCGCAGCAACAAAGACCCAACGCAGCCAAAAATAAATAAATTAATAATTTATTTTTAAAAAATGGAGGAACCTACGTGGGACGTATGAGAAGGAAATTAATTCTGCAAATAACCACCGAGCTTGGAAGATGATCTCAAGCCGCAGGTGAGAACTATAGTCAGTCCCAGATGATACACTGATGCCACGCTGTGAGATGTACGGCAGAAAACCCAGCTGAACTGTGCTGGACTTTAGGTTATAGAACTGTGAATCGGTGCATGGGTATTGGTTTTGGCTGCTAAGCTGGTGGTGATTCACTGCATAGCCACGGAAAATTACCTATGGGAGAAGTAGACTTTCTTGCCACCTGCTTCAGCCCACGAAATGTGAACAGAAATGACTGCTACAGGGACAGATCTGAAGAGCAGCATGTGTTTCTTCTTGCCCCTCTGGGTGCTTCTGTTCTCTGCCCCTTGAGCCTGGATCCTGAGTGTGCAACACATGGAGCAGAACCACACTGGATGACCCACAAACCAATGAGCAGGAGAACAAATGTGTATTTTTATGCCACTGAGTAGAGCTGGTTGTTATGCAGCAATATTATGGAAATAACTGACTAACACATCGCCATTGCCAAGCCAAAGTCTGCAGGTCTTGGGCCAGCGTTGATGTATTTATCTGAAGGTCTAATCCTGTGGTTTTCTGACACATGGAATTAAACAGAACAAGGCCCTTGCATCAAACAGCAGAAGACCAAAGACTGCCAACAAATGGCCTCAAAACCAAGAAATGGACAAGAGTATGAAAATAAAGCCATTCAAGTAAAGTCTGTCCTGAGCCAGAACCACTGAATGCCACATGCTCAAGGTGTGTCGGTATTATAAATGCCTAAGAAATGTTACTTTCCTAAGTCACCAAATTTCTGAAGCTCATGAATTAGCAATCTATATAAAATTGAGTCCTTCTGTGATATTTCTAGCAGTTCAGTAAGTGATTAAAAGCCAGGCATTCAATTCTGGATGCCGGAGTAAGGACATTAGCTCAGACCAGTTCTACTTAGAAAACCTACACCTGCTTCAGAACAACAAGCCTTAGAAACATTGTTTCATGTCTTTTATCCCTTAAATGCAAAAACAGCGTCTTTTATCCCTTAAATGCAAAAACAGCTCACACAATACAGGAAGAAGTAAACAATCAATTTGATTGAAGGCATAGAACAAACGCATAAAATTTTTTTTGCCAGTTTTTAAGGCTTTAGTTCTACGGCTAATGTTTAATTATCATTCACAAACCCCCAATTCTGTGATCTCTGAGATAACTGAAAGTTGAATATATGTTATGTAGCTTTCGGAATGATTTTAATTAGGCCAAGGCCTTGTTCCTATTATTATCTTCCAACCCAACATGAGTTTAGCTATTTTAAGCCTGTGTTGTCTGCAAAAAAAGCACTTTTTGCTTTGTTGCTCCACTATTTTTATTCCCAGAGCTAGCTAAGTTTGCATTTTGTTTTTTTATTGCTAAAAATCTAGCTTTCCAAAGACACCAATATATCATTTGGGATCTAGAACCCAGGGAAAGTTCAGAATCTGCTATTATTGGATATTCCACGAGATATTTATTTCAAAGTAGCACAAAGAAAAATTAGATAACTGTCCACTGAAGGAAGAAGTGGATACAAATGTACACAACACAGTTATTTCATTGAGATTTTTAGGTGAATGAGAAATTAAATACATACTCTGCATACATAACTTTAGATCAGCATGATTCTTCTTATGGAACAATTCTTTCTCAGGGAGCCATTTTTACATGGGTAGTTTGGACCACGCTGAATGGTAGCTAAGCTGCTAGAGGTCTCTCAAGAGGAGAGTGTCCAAAAATGTGTCCTTCTTTGAAAGATCATATTTTCACCTTGACTTATTAAGAATTTTTTCAGATTGCAGAAATCACTGGGTCGTATAAAGGAGGTTCTGATAAAGACTCATGTAGGGATGGGGGGGTGGCAAAGAGAGAATCAGAGCAGCTAGTGAGCATGACTTGGGGAGGGGCCACACATTTTCATTCAAAGGGAACAAACATCACTATGTGCAGTGGGGAAAATCCCACAGCAGAGGTGAGTCCACTGAGCCAAACTGGAGGACTGAAGGAAAGCTGAGGGTGAAAGTTGAGAGCCGGGTTAAATATTCAGAGCCAGATCAAGAAGAGTGGCCAGAAGCTGTGCACCTGAAGCTGTCAGGTGGAGCCCCTGAGAAGCTGGACAGTAGGACAAAGATGCCCAGAGATCTGGAGGAGTGGGTTGGAGCTGAGTATGGCCATAGTGCACACCTCCTGGGGGCATTGCACACACTGGACTCTCTGCTGGGCTCCAAAGGGGAGTCTTTTTCACAGAGGCAAAGTGAGATACACTCCCTGGAGTAGGAATGGTTCTTCCTCGGGGTTGAATATCCTATAAGAGCAGATTCTGAACTTTCCCTGGGTTCTTGATTCAAGACAGGAACAGAAAACACACTCTGGACAGGAGACTTCACTTCATCCCTTGGGATCCAGGAGAAGCTGAAAGGGTCACGTTGCAGCCTGATGATCACCACTCTGTGTGCATGTGTACATTGAATACTTTGTTTTTTATTTTTTTATTTTTATTTTTTTTGTGTGGTACGCGGGCCTCTCACTGTTGTGGCCTCTCTCACTGCGGAGCACAGCCTCCGGACGTGTAGGCCCAGCGGCCATGGCTCACGGGCCCAGCCGCTCCACGGCATGTGGGATCCTCCCGGACCGGGGCATGAACCCGCATCCCCTGCATCAGCAGGCAGACTCTCAACCACTGCGCCACCAGGGAAGCCAGAAGACTTTATTTTTTAGAGAAGTTTTAGGTTCAAAGCAAAATGGAACAGAAGGTATAGAGATTTCCTACACACCCCCTACCTTCACGCCTGTACAGCCTCCTCTATTATCTACACGCCCCCCCCACCAGATGGTACATTTGTTACAACTGATAAACCTATGTGGACACATCACCATCACCCCAAGTCCATAGTTTACATTAGGGTTCACTCCTGGTCTTGTACCTTCTATGGATTTGGACAAATGTATCTATTCTGTATGATTACAGTTTCCATTACAGTGTCTATTCCGTATGAGTACAGTTTCCATTATAGTATCTATTCCGTATGAGTACAGTTTCCATTATAATATCTATTCCGTATGGGTACAGTTTCCATTATAGTATCTATTCTGTAAGGGTACAGTTTCCATTATAGTATCTATTCTGTATGAGTACAGTTTCCATTATAGTATCTAATCCATATGGGTACAGTTTCCATTATAGTATCTATTCTGTAAGGGTACAGTTTCCATTATAGTATCTATTCTGTATGAGTACAGTTTCCATTATAGTATCTAATCCGTATGGGTACAGTTTCCATTATAGTATCTATTCTGTATGAGTACAGTTTCCATTATAGTATCTATTCTGTATGAGTACAGTTTCACCACCCTAAAAAATCCTCTGTGCTCTACTTATTAACCCCTCCCTTCCATCCCCTGGCACCCACTGATCTTTTTACTCTCTCCATGGTTTTATGTTTTCCAGAATGTCACAGCGTTGCAATCATACCATATGTAGTGTTCTCAGATTGGCTCCTTTCAGTTAATAATAAGCATTTAAGGTCCCTCCATGTCTTTCCATGCCTTGATAGCTCATTTCTTTTCAGCACTGAATGATATCGCATTGTTTGGATGGACCACAGTTTATTTCTCCATTCACCTACTGAAGGACACCTTGCTTGCGTCCATGTTTTGGCAATTATGAATACAGCTGCTGTAAGCATCCCTGTTCAGGCTTTTGGGTGGATGGAAGTTTCCCACTCCTTTGGGACCACTCTGTTTTTAAGCTGGTTGGGCAACGTGTGCAGAGAGGTGGGAGAATGGACAGGGTGGACTGGCCTCGGGTTCGATGCTCCAGAGATGGTGGCAGGTATAACCTTCCCCGTGTCCAGAGAAGATGAAAAATTCCTGTGAAGGTTTCAGGCATTGTTCTGTTCACATGAGATGTAAAGATGAATAAAAATTGGTTCCTCCCTCAAGGGGCTAGAAGTCTAAAACCCATCTCGCTGAATCCACATCTTACAGAAGACACAATAGCAGTGGTTATGCACTAACATGGGGAAACAGTCTGTTTCCTAGAGAGGAGATAACTGAACTGAGAATTCTAAGATAAATCGTGGCTCCTAAATTTGGGGAGATGAGTCAGTGGGTGGAGAAGGGGGCATTCAAGGCATGAAGAGTAGCTGGAACATAGCTGGGGTTTGTTCATCAAGGCAAACGAAAAACAAACACACAAACAGAAAGTGCCATCAAAAGCCCAGGACTCCATCCTAAAGACGGGGTAAAAGTTCAACAATTTTGCCATAAAGTACATGTAGAGAGTCAACTTTGAATCACTGAAGTTAAAAGAGAGCTACTTTACTTTCTTGTTTCTTAAGTTATTGAAATAATGGACTTCATTTTTTTTATTACAATTCGCATCTCATAATAGTTAGCATTTTATTTTATTTTTTTTAACTTTTTTTTTTGCCACACCATGCGGCCTGTGGGATCTTAGTTCCCCAAGCAGGGATCAAACCTGTGCTCCCTGTACTGGAAGCATGGAGTCTTAACCAATGGACTGCCAGGGAAGTCCCAGTTAGCATTTTAACATTGACAATTTGGTGGCTTTTAGGATAGTCACAAAGTTGTGTGACCATCACTGCTATCTAATTTCAGAACATTTTCATCAGGACCCAGAGAAATCCTGCATCCATTAGAGGCCACTTCCCAGCCACTCTCAGCCTCTGTCTTAATCCTTTTGAGCTGTTATAAGAAAAATACCGTAGACTGAGTAGCTTCAATAAAAATTTATTTTTCACCATTTTGGAGACTGGGAAGTCCAAGATCAAGGTGCCGGCAGAATCCGGTGTCTGGTGAGGGCCCTCTTCCTGGTCTCCAGACAGTGTCTTCTTGCTGTGTCCTCACATAGTAGCAGGAGGGAGACAGAAGCCTTCAGGGTCTCTTGTAGAAGGCCACTACTTCCGTTCATAAGGGCTCCACCCTTATAGGACCTAATCACCTCCCAAAAGCCCCATCTCCCAATGCCATCCAACTGGGGGTTAGAATTTCAACAAAAGAAGTTTGGGGAGTCATAAATATTCAGTCTGTTGAACCTGGCAACCTCTAATCTGCTTTCTGTCACTATGGATTTGCATATTCTTGAAATGTCTTAACAGAATCATAGAATACATGGTTTCCTGTCTGTGATTTTTTTCTCTTACCACCATGTTTTCAATGTTCATCCTCAATGTTGCATGTTTCAGCAATTTATTCTCTCCAGGTAAAGGCTCTTTGCACTAGGCAAGCTCCAAGTCAGGGCAAAAACAGACAAATAAACCATCCCTTAGGAATGAGGATTTGCTAGAGTCCAGGCTGTTCCTTCCCTCTGCTGCCTGCTAGGGAAGCCAGGGGATGTTGTTTTTCAAGGCTGGAGAATGATGCATCACACTCGGCAAGTTAAAATACCACCAAGCTTACTGTTTTTTTACTCTGATTCAACCATTTTCCTTGAATAATTGCTGCCCGGATTGCTGCAAGCCTTTGGTTAATTTCCAGATTCCTGTAAAAGTTAACTCTGACAACTTTTTCTAGCTGTCTCACTGATTTTATGGAGCAGGGAAATTTTGGAGGTCCTTACTCTGCTGTTTTCACTGCTGTCCATGTCATTTCCTTTTGCTTTCATTGATAAAACTTTATGAAGTAGATTGTAACGCTAGCCACAGATTTCCCCTCCCTTGTGTGCACGTCCTGTTGCAATGTGAATTTGCAATTATGCCCTGTAAGTGCGGAGGTCTACTTATCAACGTTTTGCATCTGGGTTTGGCCACGGAACCTGTTTGCAGTGGAAAGTGGCAAACACACAACAGCAGATGCTTGCAAACTCTCTGCACCTGGGCTTGCCCTTGTCTTCTGATGTTGAAACCACCGGAATGCCAGCCTTGAGGACAAGCCTGGACCAGCCTGCTGGAGAATGAGGGAGCCACATGGAGAGGGGCCCTGGATGTTGCCCACCTTCACGGATGAAGCCACAATAAACCAGTCACCCCAGCTGTTCATCCACCAGTTACAGATGCTGGAGCCAAGATCCACGGAGATAATCCTAGACAGGAAAGAGCCACCCCACTGAGCCCCACCTAAATGTCAACCTACAAAATCAGGAGCTAAGGAAGTGGGTACTGTATGAAGCCACTAAGTTTTGAGATGGTGTGACACACAGAGGACCCTGATACCATCTGTCTGTTCATCATCTTTACTCTTTACTCCTATGAAAATACAGACACTCTGGAGAAAAACGTAGCCATTTACGTAGTCTATCTTGCAACATTAAAATGGTTACGTTCGGATCAGGAATGACTAGGCAAACTTTTACGTTTATTTATTTATTTATGTTTAAAATATTTATCTATTTGGCTGCGCGCGGGTCTTAGTTGCGGCACGTGGGATCTTTAGTTGCGGCACACGAAGTCCTAGTTGCGACAGGTGGGACCTAGTCCCCTGACCAGGGATCGAACCCGGGCCCCCTGCACTGGGAGTGTGGAGTCTTAGCCACTGGACCACCAGGGAATATTGTGACTGCAATTGTGTTTGAAGATGAGCACGATGGTGATGGTATTTGAATTATGGGGACGAGGTCAACAGAGGGTTCAATACTGCAGTCTCTCTACTTTTGTGTGTGTTTGCCGTTTTCCACCATATAGTGCTTTAAACAAATTATGGTTAGCAAGGGTCATGCAGTCTTTCTGTCCTGTCTTTCCATTTGGAATAACGCTGATGAGAATGAATTTTAAAATGTAAAGTTTCATCTGTGCCTCTCTCAGGAAACATATTACATTACTGCATTCCAAGCTTTCATTTCCAAGGGCTGAGGCTTCTGAGGGCAGAGTGGAAGCATCTTCCTGTCAGCACAACCACAATGCAACCCCATGCGAATTATAAATAAATGATCTTTACGAATATCACATTTAATGTAAAAAAGCAAAAGGCATAGTCTGCTCTGTGTCCACGTCCATGATGAAAATGTCTTGCTTTTCTAACACCTAAGTAATTGGCAACTACAATGGACTACACAGTAATCAGAGAGCTGAGTTCCATGCTGGAAAGGACTCTGTACTTATCTGCCAAGACGGAAGAAACTCTAGGGCAATGTGATGAACTCCCTACATTGGCAAATCCGTATTTTATGGTTCAGGAATATTTATCGACCAACTAGGAAATGCTTTAGGGTACTATTGCAGTTTGCATTTGTCCTTACACACTACCATGAAAATAGTAGCAAAGATACACCAGAATGGGTCTTAATATGGTACTGACGAAAACACTTTCTAATTGGGTAACCCTCTCTTGCTAGGAGAATTAAATGTGTTCTATTAAATAATCGTGTTTAATCATAATGGTGCCTTACAATTCAGCTGCCTTTGTCACCATCCTCCCTTCTCAGGCACTGGCGTCACTTACATTACAGAAATTGAATTATGTTGACATTCAATCCTCAAAATTAGTGATTTAGAGTCCCATTCATTCACTCGGTCAAATTCTTTTCCGTCCAGAGCATGCAAATTTCTGTGGTTATGTACCAAAGAGGAGAAAGGAGAAGCCCAGCCAAAGTGGTTAGTCTAGACGAACACCAGAAGGAGAGAGGAGGACAGGGCTTGCTCTAAGCCATCGCTCAATGTTTCAAATTGGATGGGCGATGCTCAGTATGTAGGCCAGTCACTGAGTACGCGTTAACATATTTGCCGGGGCTGCTGCAGAATCCGTTTTGTCACGGCGATTAATTTCTAGAAAGGGCAGCATGCCATCTAGCTGTTAGGGCCCCTGCTCGTGGCCAGATCTCCTCGAAAGATAATTCAAGAGCATTGTCATTTCCTAGAATAAATCTCCACATCTTCATAAGGGATTTCTTGTACTTCTAGAAAACTTCCTTGGAGCAGAGAATCAAAGAGGCCATCTTGTGCAGAGAAATATGTATTTTTAAAGCATGGTAAGTGATGAGCTGACATTGGATTCCTGCACGTTTTAGACATACAAGACAGTGAGAGGTGAAGGTCTGTAATTCTGGCTCTTCTGTCTGCCCCGGAGCTAAACAGTTGTTTGGACGGAAGCATTCATCAAGTGCTTTCTCAGGCGTTATCTAGAATCACTCAAGATGGACTATTATGGGATAATTGCCACACTGCGACCCACGGCACGGCAACATCAGTCCTCCGACCTCTACTTTTTCATCTTTTAAGAGAAATGCACCATAAACAGAAGTGGGGATGTTAGAGGCTTGCTTCTATATTGAACACTAATCTTCCTCTCGCCTCCAGCCCCTGCTCCCACTATAAGGCATAAGTCACTGTCTCATTTCTGCTTGGTCGTTCTCTTCTAATTGTCATTACTGTTGAATTTAAACAACTATACATGAGCAGAACCATTTATAGCCCTGGAAAATCTTTAACACTGCCTTGCTGTGATGGAAATTACGCAATATGGCTTTAAACATTTCCCTAACACAAGTCACCCTTTAAAACACTGTCATGGGAAAACAAGAACACTATATAATTTTTTTTTCTTGGCACCAGAATTCACTAAACATTATTGGGGTGAAAATAAAAAGGGCAAACAATTCAAAGGAAGAAAGGTCGGAAGATGGTTTACTGGCATTTAAAACATGTCACTGTTCCTACTATATATGCTTTTTTACTTTAAATATAGTGTCAAAAATTTTAAACATACAATTAAACAAGAGGAAACATTTTCAACATATTTCACATGGCATTCAATGTAGGCTTTGTTGTTACTGTTAAAGCAGAGACATTTAACTTGTACAGTCGTTGATAAATTACCATGCCCTGTAAGATGTCACCCAGTGAAGGGATTATTTACCTCCCTAAAGCCCACTCAGGAAAGGTTAGGAGATGTGTACATTTCTGAAGCTTCAGTCAACCTAAATGTTAATTTTTGTGTTTTGTTTGTTTGTTTTTCATCCTGGCCCAAAGCCATCCTCATTTTTCCTCTCCTCCAACTGCCTAAAATATCTTTCTAAGCCTGCTGAAGCCTCAACCATTCCAGTGTTCAAAATGCCTAGGATTTCCTTAGCAGATGATCTGTAAGGGGTAAAAATGAGTGATGAAGTATCTGGAAAAATGTAATCATGATTCCTTTGCAGAAACAGAGTGGTGACAGGAGTTAGTCAAGAAGAAGGTACTTAAAGGTGCAGTGACAACATCTAAGCCCTTGGTCACTTAAGAACAAAGGATTATTCCTTGCTCACCCTATATGGTCATCGTGGGTCATCTGGGGCTCTGGTTGGTGTCATCCTCACCCTGAGACCAGTCTGGGGGACCAGCCTCTATCTGAGATGTGGAAGGAGTGCTGGGAAATTCTTATACTGGCAACTGATGCTGCAGCTCTGAAGTGACAGGTGACATTTCCTCCAAAACACAATTTTAAATGTGCCTGGACCGTGGAACAAGCCACAAACCTTTAGCAGACACCACAGTGAGGGCTGTAAACAGTAAATGAACAAACACAAAACCACATGCCTGTTTCTTTAAATGCAGTAGACCAACTCCACTAATCTGAACTCCATTTTAATGGTCAGTATCCTCAGACTGCTTCTTTCCTCTGGAAAGGTCTCAAGTCTATAGGCCAGCTCATAGATTCAATGTGTGGGTTGAATTCACGCAGCACCCTCCTGTGTTCCTTGGCAGGCCAATCAAAATAATAAGTTCTATCAATGACTTACATATCCAGCTCTTTGTACAATGTCACCATCTAACCAAGCCTGCTACGTATGGTGGCCCAGGTTGCACACTGGACAAATTTAGAAAGCACTCTTCCTATGGTGGTGTGTTTTGTCACCCCTGGAGTTGTGCAGTAGACAGCATGCACAGTCATACATGGAGACCATGAAGATCTATCCATTTACTTTTTTTTAACCAAAACATCACGGCATAAATCTGAGCATAAAGCAATCTGTTTACATCCTGTTTTCTATACTTGTTTCCTCATCTGTAACGAGACAATCATAACATCTATCTGACAGAGGTGGAATGAAGATTAAGTCAACGAATGCACAGCCGCACTTGGAATCAAGCCTGGGATGCGTGAGTCTAACCAAACATCATCGCATATGCCAGCCTATCACAGCAACGCATGGGCCCTGGGACCATTTCCCACCTCACCTTCAGGATGATGAAACATGTTGCAGAAACTCACTTTATCTCTGCTTCTGATGCTACAGCTGGGAATACGTCTCCCTGATACAAGCTCTAATGGATGGTCTGTCTCATACCTCTCTCTCGTAGCAGTTACTGACCTGATACATTTGCCTCGCCTGATAAAATGTCACGAGTGCCCTTTTCTGAATTATCTGAAACTCTTAACTTCTCCCAACCTTTTCATATGGCACTTGTCACCTTTGCTGAGAGGCACTAGACAACGCTGCTTTCAAACCTTGCTGCAGAAATGCCCCTCAGATTTTAACACGAAACTGATACTCTGCATTAGCTGAATGTTTTCAATGCTGACTTTTAAAGAAAAGCACAGGAAATAAGCATCTCATGGATTAATTGGAAATATTAAACATTAGTTACACGGCATTATTTCAAAGGTTGCTGAAAGAAGTTGGCATAAAAACATTACATCATCTTTTGATCTTTTTCTAAGACTAAAATCTGATCAACACAACTAAAATATAGCATTCACAGGAGTCTTTTACATATTCACAGGAAATATTTTTGAAAGTATTTCAAAAGTGATAAAGTTTGCAGGGAATTATTATTATTATTATTATTATTATTTTATTTGCAGGGAATTAAAAAAACATTCCTTGCAGGTTATTTGGTCCTGTCCAAAACTTTTGTAAGACATTTGGTGCATCAGACATTTGGTCCATGCCCAAAGGTCCTTGAAATTTGGTCCTATCTAAAAGGTCCATGAGATATTTGGTCCATGCCACACAAGTTTGAACAGGACCAAATATCAAGGACCTTTTGGTGTGGACCAAGATGTCTCCTTGGGCGTTTTGGACAGGACCAAATACCTGCTAGCCAGAATATTTTATAAAAAGGTATTCATTAGAAGATTTTACTATTAGAAATACCATCATTCCTAGGCATATGTATCTTGAAATCTGCTCTTTTCCTATAATCCATGATGCAAAATGTAATATTCCACTTTGAGAAAGAATCTCAACATTTAAGTAATGATCAAATTGCTGGTTGTATAAAGCAAGCAACTCTGTTTCTCACTCACTCACACTGTAGTTGCAGAATCACTTCTCCACAATTCTCGGATGTGGGCAGGTGGTGGTAGTGTCCAGTATACTTCTATCTTTAAGTTTCTCTGTTTCCCACCTTCATACGGTTGACAGTCTTTAAAGAATTAAGGCGTATGCCACATTTCCTTGTCCATTCATCAGTTAGTGACATTTAGGATTCTGTCCACATACCGGCTATTATGAATAATGCTGCAATGATCATGGTTGTGCAGAAATCTCTTTCAGATCCAGATTTCAATTTTTTGGATAAATACCCAGAAGTGAGATGGCTGGATCCTATGGTAGTTCTATCTTTAATTCCTTGAGGAATCTCCATACTGTTTTTCACAGCTGCTACACCATTTTGCATTCCCGCCAATGATGTAGAGGGTTCCAATTTCTCCACATCCTCACCAAGACTTGTTGCCTTTTGTTTTGTTTTGTTTTTTAATAATAGACACCCTTGAACTTTAAAAATGAGGGCAATCTTTCAGTAAACAACATGGATGAATCTTAGGTACAAGACGCTAAGTGAAATAAGCCAGTCACAGAAGGACAAATACTGCATGATTCCACTTATATGAGGAAACTCATAGAGGCAGAGAGCAGAACGGTGGTTGCCAGGGGCTGGGTGAGGGGGTGGGTGAGGAAAATGGGGAGTTCCTACCAACAAGTATAAAGTTTCAGTTATGCAAGATGAATATATTCTATAGATCTGTTGTACAATTCTGTGCCTATAGTTAAAAATATTCTATTGTACACTGAAGAATCTGTTAAGAGGGCAGATCTCATGTTAAGGGTTCTTCCCATCATAAAATCAAAATTAAAAATTAGTGCATAGGCTTCTATTCAAAGCAATACCAGTAGATCGGAAAAATCTTTTTGCAATCCAAAAAATGATCACAGAACGTCAAGCTTACATAATGTGGCCAAGCTTAGTGTTTAGTCAAGGTAAGTAACCCTAGCTGCTGTTGCACTAACAGCCTCCATATCTCGGTGGCTTAAGAAAAAGATTAGATCCTGTTCAGGTCATAGCCACCTGTTGATGACGGGAGGGGGGTTTCTCTGGAGCTACCCCAGGTGTTGACTCAGGGATCCAGGCTATTTCATTACCATCATGGCATCACCATTCCTTAGGACCATCTCAGAGTCCTTACGTGGATATTCTGCATTCTGCAGCTACAGAGGATGGTGCGGGGAACTTCCGGCCAGGCCTGAGTGTCTCTATGGTCCCAAAGATAAAAGAAGTGGGATATGTCTTCTTGCCCGATACCCATTGCAATGAAACCGTATGTAAGAGCTATGAGACAGTTTCTGCTTCATATGCAGTTACTGAGGGGCCCTGCCCCCTAGGTAATATGTCATATCTTTGTGTGTGACTTAGTTTTGCACCCTGTGTTAAATTTAGACAACATAAATTTTGACAGGCAATTCACAGTTCATATTTATAAAAATATATTCATCAGAAATTGGGCCTTCAGAAAAATACCACCATCCCTCAGCACAGGTAATACAGTTTGAAACCTGAGATCCTCATATAACCAGGGAGGCCAATTTTATATCCCAGACCACCATATGAAAGTCATTATGTTTGCTCATTGGGTAAACCGTACAATCTGCCTTTTTTTTTAAATTGCAGTGTAGCTGATTTACAATATTGTGTATTTCAGGTGTACAACAAAGTAACTCATATATATATATTCAGATTATTTTCCATTATAGGTTATTATAATATATTGAATATCGTTTCCTGTGGTATATAGTAAGTGCTTTTTATCTATTTGTATAAAGTGGTGTGTATCTGTTAATCCCAAACTCCTAATTGAATCCTCCCCTCTCTTGCCCCTTTGGTAACCATAAATTTGTTTTCTATGCCTGTGAGTCTTTTTTTTTTTTTTGCAGTACATGGGCCTATCACTGTTGTGGCCTCTCCCGTTGCGGAGCACAGGCTCCGGACGCGCAGGCTCAGTGGCCATGGCTCACGGGCCCAGCCGCTCCGCAGCATGTGGGATCTTCCCAGGCCAGGGCACGAACCCGTGTGCCCTGCATCGACAGGCGGCCTCTCAACCACTGAGCCACCAGGGAAGCCCTATTTCTGTTTTGAATATATTATACATTCATTTGACAATCAGCTTCTTTGAAGATGGGTAAGATAAACAGCAGTACCCTGAGAGGTCATTTCAAGGATCTGAACTTCATGAGGAGAACCGCCTTTAGGGCAAACATTTGAGGCTGTCCTAGATGTAAGGTCCACTGAGTTCTCAGAAAACTGAGAAACTGCTTCATGACAGTATTTCCTTTGCATGAGCACACGGGTCTTTTTCAAGTTGCTTGCGTTCCAATTAGGTAAGTGGACGTTTCCTTAATTGAAACGGCTCCTCTAACATAATATTTGACCCTCTTAAATACTGGTAAATTACGATCACTTAACTCAGAGCCCATCACACAAAGAGATGGTAGGAAGTGATGTCAGCTAGAGGCAGGTGTACAACACAGACCCGGTTCGTGGCACTGGAACACCAAGGATGGCCAGGGCACCCACACTGTCCTGTCTGGGGCCAGGGCAGCCCAGATGGATGGGAGGTGAGGGGAGTCAGGCAGCTATAGTTTACGAGGCACTTGGTCCTTGACATCACACCTGACATCCTCTCAGGACCAAAGAGGACGTGACGAAGCTTGGCGGGTATTGCACAGGAGCCTGTGCAAAGCAACATCTTTCATCCACGCACACCTCTCCCTCCTATGACCCATGGCTCAGCCCGCCTCCCGACGGGCATGGTGTAGCTTTTATCCAGAATGGCTGGGTCAGTGAGAGCCCAGCTGAGCCCCAGCATCACTGCATTCCTTCCTTATTCTCATGGCTTCAGCAGTTTAGTCTGACTCCGCTTCTGCCTTCCTAGGGAACCCGGTCGAAAGGTAGAGAAGAGACGGCAAGGTTTGTCGTATCACAATTTAGACTCTTCTCTGCCCCAGACATCTGTTGAGCAAAGAAGCTGCTTCACCTGGTTTGAGGACCAGTTTAGACTTCCAAGGCCCAGGAAGGAAACATATGCATAAGGTTCAAGATAAAGACAGGTTACATAAAAACATAAACCACATTAAAACACACAAGAATTCTATTTTACGACTGCGTTGGTACCTGTGCGTCTATGATCTTCAACTCCAAACGTTCAGTTTTTGTTTCTGACGTTAAAAAGACATTAGACGTTTTTTTGTGAGCCCCTGAAAAGAGGCCGTGTGCGTGATGGATAACTTGGCCCTTGCCCTGCCCTCTAATCATGAAAGTCATGGGCTATGTATTTCTTGCCCATCTCTATACTTCCTACCCCTCCCCGGAGCCTCAGACATTCCATAAATATTTGCTGAACTAAAACCCATATTCCCCATCCATCAACATCGTGCCCCAAACATAGGAAACACTCCGCACGCTTGCTGAATTGAGTCCTGTGGGAAAGCAGGGCACGAGAGCACAGGTTTAATTGCCAAGGAAACTTTTATTTTAATTTTGCATTAACATCGGGACAAGGTTCTGGGAAACCTGCACAGAGGTAATCACTTCACAGGTCGCACTGTTCGGACAGATGCCAAATACTTTTCCCGTTTCTTTACCCTTCAACTGATGTCCTTCAGGGCTACCTGAAATCTGTTTCCTTTCTTTAATCCTTAATTACCTCGATACATAGGTTGTGATTTTGCTTTTCACGCAGTGATACTGACATCGTCAAATAGTGCCCTGTCTATAGGTTAGTGTTTGCTTAGCCTTTAACATCTACGAAATGCTAGAAATACAAAGATTTTTTTAAAAGAATGTGTTTAAAGCTTCAAAACTCACTAAGGTTTGCACATACAACTCAAGAGGTCACACCGATGGGAATTCCAATTTCCTGCTGTACATTCCAAGCCTAACTTTCAGATGGTACGTGGTCTGAAGTCTATGGTAATTATGATTACGACAAAGAAACCTGATTTTCAAATACCGTGAAACGTAAGGGTGATCCAAGTTATTCTGAGGCAAATACTTTAAAGCTCATTGTAGCTCCAGAGGTATATGGATTCTTCATTGGCTGTTACCATTGTACAGATTAAACAATTAATTCTATACAAAGCTATGTATTCACATCATCTGTAAAGCTCCTTCAAGTTATTTCACCCTCAAACACATGTTCTTACATCATGAAATGTTTTGTAAAAGTCCATCTGCGTTGAGTACATTCAATTCTGAGTGACCATGATCATCTTCAAACGTAAGTTCGTAACAGTAGCTTTATATAGTTTCTGTATGATAACAGCAATAATCCTAACACGTTAGTAACATGCTGGTGCATTCTTTCATGAGACTATTTCCTAAAACAATGTGACAGATTTTGGGCAATTTCTGGAATGAGAAATTCGCATTAAAAGAAAGAATCCTGTTTGTTTTCCAACTTTAAACCATTCCCAGGGAGGGAGCGGGGGGCGGGGGCGGGAATCATTTCTCTTTTTTAAGAAAAAGAAGGATTAAAATCTGAAATAGTAGACCTTAAAGAGGAGCTGGGGACATGCTGCTGGATCTTAGACATTCTTCAGTGGAGACAAACAGAAGAAATCAAGGTCCACTGTCAGAAAGCCTGAGCCACACTGTACACATTCTCTCCAAGGTGCCCGGAGGGGTCAGCGTACCAGGGGGGTGGGGTATTCCATTGACCTGCACTTTTGTGGGATCGAGAAAACCCTGAACCAAGAGCAGATGTTCAGACATGTTCCCGAAAGAGATGAACGGGAGGCAGATGGACCACAGCCCCTGAGGACGGATCAGGCAAGGTATCCGCGTGATATTGCTGGAGGATGTTCAGTGCCTGAAGGTGACCTAAGTGCTCTCTGCACAGGTGAATCCTTTCCTCAGGAGGGGCTGGTGGCTCAGACGTCGGAACTCTCTCCAGCTGTGCCCCTAACCCCCAGTCTCCGACGTGACCTGGTTACGCCTCGTCCTGCGTTACAGAGGTTGCAGGAGATGGAATTCACACAAAATTGCGCGTCGCATGGTGGACGCAGAGACGTTTCTTAGCCACAGGATCAGACCCCAGAAAACACACGTACGGACATGAACCACCTTCTGTCTTCATTCAATTCTGCAAGAACTCAAGATGTCACGGTCATGGATGGGTATGGGTCGTGGAGGGATTGCTCGTGTCTTTCTCCCCCCACGAAATATCGCACATTTTACATGCCAAAAATTCTGGTTCCTGTTAGAAGGGAGTCCAGGGACTGCAGCAGCATCTCTGAAGTGGCCTTTGAGTTCAGAACCTCTGTGCACCAAAGAAACAGCAGAACCCAAGGAGAATGCTGCAAATTATGGGATGCAAATCCGTACAGGAGAGATTTGTCTTGGCATTACTGTTCCTCAGGGATTTCACCAAAAGGCTGCAGCACAGACAGAGCTGTGAGCCTCTATTGTTTTTCCTTAAATAGTGATAAGCGTCTAAATACTGTAAACTTCTCGAAGAAACTGTATATATATAAACATGTATATCATGAATAGTATTTCATATTATTGCAAATAATACTGACAGTAATTGCCTCCCAATACCCAAACTGGAACTTACCATCATCCACGATGGGTCAAGATGGTCTTTTACTCATTATAATGCTGCACTTGTTAGATTTAGCAAACACTCTTTCAATTTTATTCTCTTTTTCGTGATGCGCTATAAGGGGAATCACAGTGGCCACAGCATCACATCAGCTTGTGGAGTAAGTGATGCCTTAGGTCGTGGATCACACGCATTGGCTGAGAGATGAACAGGTTACCTGTGCAACTTCCCGCTCTCCGTCTGCACTGGCGTTGGCCAGACTCACTGAAATCCCGCCTGCCGCGTTCATATAACGCTGGCCTTGGAAGACGTGACTAACGTCTATGCCTCTGTTTACCGCAAACCCTGATTTTTCTCCCCAGGGCGTAAATGTGGGGTTTTGATGGGGTCTCCAGGTGAGGAGACAGAGAAAAGGGATCTGAGTCCCTGGGTGGAAGCTGCCAGGGCTGGCTTCACCCAGTGCCGCTCCCCGAGCTCGTCTGTGATGCAGCAGGTGGGGTGGCCCCGGGCGCCCCCAGACGCCCATGGCTAACCGCTTCCTCTCCCAACCTGCTTCTCCCAGTCGCACTGGCAAGACAGGCCTGACGACGAGCAACACATCTGAAGCCACGGCTTCCAGATAAGGTTCCCCAGCGACAGCTGATTGGGGACGTCCCGCAGGGTCTCAGCGTGGTGGGCTGCCGCTTCCTGCATGGTCCCCAGGATCTCCCGGAACCGGGGCTCTGACGTCGGAGTTAACGGGTTTCTCTCCCTGGGGTCTCGGGAGATGTCAAAGAGTAGAGGCGGGTCGTGGTAGGTGACGTACTGCCCGTGACAGAAACACACGTGGGTGGCAAAGCATCCGTTGGCGCCCTCGGGGAAGAACTTGGGTGTGAAGAAAAAGGCTTTCCAGACGGACGTGCCTGTGGTTGACAAGGACAGGAGTGGGTTTCGTGGGGACAGGGTCATCAGAGTCCCCCCCAAAGAGAACAGGCACAGAAATCACCCTGCCGCGCGCTGCAAGAAGGCAGAGACCCACTACTCGCTTATGCGTGGAATGGATTTCTCATGCTTGAGGCTCAAAAGGGTAAGAGACATAGCTTTAAAAAATAAAAAACCCACGCATTGCTGTTTAACTGCGACAGCACAAGAGACGAAGCTGATAATGCAATAGCTGTTAGGGTGCAAATCTAACCATATTAGAACTGTGGCATTTCCTCCTTAATCCATCTCTCTCTCCCTCTCCCTCTTTCTCTCTCTCCCTCTTCCATCTTTCTCCCAACCCCTAATTGCTTGGGAGAAGCTGGTGAGAAAGGAAAAGACCTTACTAATTATTTGAGCAGAGAACTCGAAGAGGACTGTCACGGTTCAGTCTCATAAACTTGACAGCTTGTAGCTGCACTGGGGCAGGCACTCAGCAAATACACACTGACTAACAGCTTCTAGGCTCCGAGCTCTGACCCTTTTTGTTCTCCAACTTCAAGATGCTAAGCTTCGCAGCCTGTGTTTCTGTTTAAAACGAAGTGGAGGGAAGGGGGAGGCTCCACGCTAACATGTACGTGAGATGGTAAAACGTGACACACACACACACATATACACACGTGGACACGTACATACAGCCACCAGGAACCATCTGAACCACGCTAGGACCTCAGCTAACATTTGATTTCCTCCCTTTTAAGAAAGCCCAGACGCATCCCATCCAGAATTTAGTGAGGCTGGGGAGAAAGTGCAGCTGGGTTTCAGAAATGATCTTTTGGGGGTGAAGAAAATGTTCTGATATTAGATTTGACTCTAGTCGTAGAACTCTATCCATTTACTAAAAATGGCTGAATTGGAATTCTATGCTCTATATGTGATATCTTAATAAAGGTGCTAAAAATTCCAAATTGACCCCAGAGTAGGATGGTTACATAGTTTTTAAAATGTCACTTCTGGGGCTTCCCTGGTGGCGCAGTGGTTGAGAGTCCGCCTGCTGATGCAGGGGACACGGGTTCGTGCCCCGGTCCGGGAAGATCCCACATGCCACGGAGCGGCTGGGCCCGTGAGCCATGGCCCCTGAGCCTGCGCGTCCGGAGCCTGTGCTCCGCAACGGGAGAGGCCACAACAGTGAGAGGCCCGCGTACTGCAAAAAAAAACAAAACAAAACAAAAAAGTTTTTTTCTCTATTGTTAAAATTCCAGTCCACTCTGAACAAAGGTTCCTTCCGTCTCACCTCTGTCACAGATAAATATTTGACCACCACGGGATCTGGATCTTTCTTACAATTGAGGCCCACTGACCAGAGGAAGCAATTATTACATTTTCTAGGGAGAATGAAGGAGAATTAAATGGAACATTTTTTTCAAAAAAATAGTCTAAGTAGTGATGGGAACAATAATTTGACTTAGGTTTAAAATAAGCTCCAAAATTTAAGAGAAATAATTGTGACTATTACAGGACAAAGATGTCAGTGACATACAGTTAGAGGGCTGCTTTGTCAAGGCCACAGAAAATGCTGTGGAGATCACTACCTACCTATGAAACCCATTTTTATGCAAAATCACCACTGGAAAAAAACTGAGTGGATTCATGAGAAAAGAAAGTTTACAGTCCTTTGACAAAAAGACAAATAGTGTTTACGTGAGAAAAACATGACTCCTAAGCTAGACCCTGAACTTAGCACCTTCCAAGTGTAATCCTAAAACAGCTATTTCGTCCAAATTAAAATAAGCAGTGGGTTCCTGGGATTTCTTGGGGATCTGAAGGGCGTGAGAGCCCAGGACAGGAACAGCTGTTGTGATTTTGATCACTTCCAGGGACTCAGCCACCAGAAAAGGTTTAGAGGTCCGTTGACAGAGAAACCCCAGGCCTGAGCACACAGGGTCCCCGAGAACAGAAACAGAGAGAATGCAAAGCCCGTTTCTTTCTGTCCATGTGGCACTGGAACCACCTTCTGCAGATATTAGATGCTCAGTTCTGCCCAACAGATACCAGTCCGCTTTGCAAAGTGCCTTTCCCTTCATGAGAGGATTCTTGTCGGTCTAGAGCCGTGACCAGCATCCAGGGGAGACATCCTCTGTCTCTGAGCTCAGAAGTGTTTCCTGTCTTGGTGGCTAGTTGACTATGATCTGCTTGAACTCTCCTCCCCTTTCTGATGGCTCTCACAGCGTGGGTTCCAAACCCAGCTTTGCGATTTCCTAGCTGTGGGATGCTGGGCGTGGCTGTTAACCTCTCAGGGCCCGCAGCTCCTTTTCTGATAAGTGAGGATAATAATAGTACCGGCCTCGGGGCTTTGCTTTGGGGGTTAACAATCCATCCCCGCGTGTAAAGCTCTCAGAACAATGCCAGGTGCATAGTAATACCCACCTTTGCGTTAGCTTTGAATATAAAGCTGCCGTCAATCTAAGACAAAAACACTAGTTTCTTTATGCTCTTAAACCTGTTGCCACTGTAATACACGTCTTAAGACACCTTCCCCCCACCTCCTAAGGATTCTTAAAGAATATGGATAACAAAATGTAAATGGCTTCAACACATTGGCTCTTAATTTATCACTCAGATTTAGACATCCTTTGATGAATGTTGTTGAACAAGCTAGTCTTGGCAAGATTCATCCTGGATGCTTGGAGGATTCTGTGTACATACAGAAGACACCCAGAGTCATTTGGGGGTTTTCGGTCTTAGCAGTGTTTCCCACTACATAGCGCCATCTTGGAGTCCTTCTAGAAGTATTTCAAAGACTGCTGTGTTTTCCCACTGTGAGCAGCCCATAACCACCCCCCGGGGACCCTCAGCTTGCCCCCTTGGTAATGTTGATCTAATCTCCTGGACGGACGTCTGAAAATCCACCCCAAGGTCCCCACGCTCATGGAGACCTCCTTGCTTCCACGATGCCCCCCAGCCATGTTCCCCTGTCCTGAGCCAGCCACCCGACATCAATGCCACATTCTTGTCTCAGACCCAAAGATCCTAGGATGTGGGCCCACAGGGAGCCGCCTAGGGCAAAAGTGTCTTCACACAGGCTCCCAGAGAAGTGCGGACCCAAGGGCTCTTGCTCTTGACGCCTGAGACTCGTGTCCGCCCATTCTCTGTAGCCCAGACCCTCAACGACCCAGCACTGGGCTCATGGATCATAGATCCAGTTCTGCTAGCTTCCTGTGCTGGCTGCACTGAGACTCACGATACGAAAACACTGAGAAGGAAGAGGAAGCAGGGAAGGGCTGTGACCCAGAGCACCTGCTTTGAAATTCAGATTTAGAGGAACCCGAGCTCCATGAGTGATGCTTGAGTGCCCGAAAGCAAAACACTCCCTTTGACTAAGCATTTGTTTTTGCATTTTGGGGGACGGAAATATGAATCCTGTACTGAGTGGGTACACAAGGCGTGCTAAAGCCTCCCACTCCCCTCCACTGTCTCTGTGTGTTGAAATCCTATCCATTGTTCAAGGTCCCACAACGCCTCCTCCGTGAACCTGTCCAGGTCTCCAGCCAGAAGTTACCCGTTTCCTGGCGCCGCTCCACAGCTTCTACCGTGCGTTCAGCCCTGAAGGGCTACCACGTCTGTGGATTCCACTTCTTTCTAGGTTACTTGCTCCCTGAACACAAGAACTGTTATCTCCCACGTGTGTTAAATGCCCGGTACCTAGAGCCTTACATAGAAGAGTGAATGTATCTGTGAATTGCCAGCGTCCAGGGCCTTACGTAGAACACATGCTCAATAAAAACGTGCTGGGTAAATTAATGATGAATGGGCCGACGGGATAAGCAGGAAGACACCGAAAAAGAGGGAAGAAGCCAGCTGCCACCACGAAAGCCGGCATGGGGGCCGACAGGAAGCCCAGTACGTTCTGTGCGTCTCTCCTCCAGAGCCACTGGGGGCGTCCTGCCTAAAATCACTCCGTGCCAACACGGCCTCCAGCCAGCCAGAGATTCAGGCTGCTTGGTGACATCTGGTCATGGCTGATAAATGAGCCAGGAAGTCAGAGATTTCTCGGGGCGTCTCCACATCACCTTTGCCTTCAAGAAAGCGTGTGCACAGAGGCATGTGCAGGGTGGACGTGGCGGCAGTGGGAGGGAGGGTGTGGATCAGGGTCAGAGTTCATCCAGGGGAGACCAGAGCTGAGGTCCCCAAGGATGGGTGGACTTAGGGAATGAGAGGACACGAATGAATTCCAGAAACAGTCCATGGGGCTGTGGAGATGGCCAGAGACAGCAGTGAGGAAGAAGAGTCATCTCTGTGGGTGTGAATAAAAGAACTTACTGTCTTGGGGGAAGAAGCTCCAGTTGACCACGGGGCAGACTCTCAAAGTAGCCAGTGTTGGTTTAGCGTCCAACTTTGCAGTCAACTCTTGTTACTGCACGCCTGTTCTGTGACCTCTGACACCTCATCGTCCTCATCTGTAAATAACTTTGGTAGAGACTGATAACTATCCTCACGCTCGCACAGTTGTGGGGTGTCACCAGGGCACACAGACACCCGTGATGAAGGCTACACTGTCCAGCCTCCTCCGATACCAGGTGGCCAACTTCTGGCCTGGGGAACATCATCCTGTCCATCCATTGCTCCCTCCTGCTGCCCGTAGGTGGACACTGTCACCCTTCTCCACGCAGAAGAAGCTGCTGCATCCTCCAGGTGGTGGGACGGAGCCTGGAGTCTGCATCCCTGAAATTCTGTGGACCACCTACCGCTAGACTTCACTCACGAGCTGAAGGCAGAAACCTCCCTCTGATAGAAGCTACTGTGACTTTTTGTTTCTGGTACGGCCAAATCTAATACGAATATAATCAAAATCACTTTTAATAAGGAAGATTAAGAGAGGAGAATGGACTTGAGGATATGGGGAGGGGGAAGGGTAAGCTGTGACAAAGGGAAAGAGAGGCATGGACATATATACACTACCAAACATAAGGTAGATAGATAGTGGGAAGCAGCCGCAGAGCACAGGGAGATCAGCTCGGTGCTTTGTGACCGCCTGGAGGGGTGGGATGGGGAGGGTGGGAGGGAGGGAGATGCATGAGGGAAGGGATGTGGGAACAGATGTATATGTATGACTGATTCACTTTGTTATAAAGCAGAAACTAATAAAAAAAAAAAAGAGAGGCATCATATGCAAAGAGTGTCTGCTAGACAGGAGATATAGAATAAACGTAAGGGTGTACGTAAGGGTGCAGTGTATTGTTATCAAGCGTGTCTTCAAAAGACATGCAGTGGTCACATAAAAAAGATGTTTCAAGAATAAGAGATTAACAGAGGGAAAAGCCTAAAACCACCTACAAAACATTTGTGGATAGAAGGTCCGAAGGTGAGGAAGACACAAATATTTAATATAAATATGAATACCTAATATAAATACTTAATACAAATACTCACTACAACATACCTTGGTTAGAACTAAAATGTACCCACAGAAAATGCCCAGGTCTGCTAGCAGATGGAAGCAAATCAGGACGGAGTTAGAAACAAGCAGGAATACTGTGAGAACGGACGTATGCCCCATGCTGACATCGAGGAAGAGAGATGTGCAAAATAATGCAGAAAATCAGCAGGAGCGAGTACGTCAGGGGGAAAAGGGCAGAAGAAGTGGACTCTGGTAGCTGCGAATAAGCTGGGTGCTGAGCTAACACTGGAGGACTCGTTCAGAAACACTGTGCTTTTGGCATTCGAGAGAGAAACTCCCATTTTGATGTATTTTGTCTCTGTAAGGAAGCAAGGTTGCATTGCGACAAATGAACAGAAGTCATGGCTGACACGTTTTTCGTCCAAGAATTAATGTCATCTGAGGTCAGACATGCGAAAACTTTAGTCGAAAAGTATTAGATGTCTGTAGAGAATAGACTTGTGATTGCCAAGGGGGAGGGATTTGGGGGAGGGATAGATTGGGGGTTTGGGATGAGCAGATACAAACTAGTATATATAGGACGGATAAACAAGGTCCTACTGTAGAGCACAGGGCACTATATTCAATATCCTATGATAAACCATCATGGAAAAGAATATGAAAAACAATGTATATATGTATAACTGAGTCACTTTGCGGTACAGCCGAAATTAACACAACATTGTAAATCAACTATACTCCAATAAAAAAAAGTAGATGTATGTTTCAAAAATGGTCTAATATTATTTATAAGGTAATAGGAAGTGCCATATAAAAATACATGTTTGAGCAACAAAAAGATTGCATAAAAATTAAAAAATTAAAAATATTCTTAACTGTAAAAAAAAAAAAACAAATATATGAAACAACCTCACTGAAGGGAATCAGGGGAAAAAAAAAATACATGTTTGATAGACCAAGTGGGAGAAAACAAAAAAAAATCCATTTAGGACGGTGTTTTTCCATTAAAGGAAATGAATGGTTGGGACAATTAAGCTGGTTACTGAAGAGTCTGGGCGATAATGAGATAAAACAAAATTGAATAAACATTTAACACAATTTCCGGGAAACCTTCTCCATCCACCTATATCACCATCACACCTTCTCTCAGGTTGTGGGCAAAGCAGATTCCGTCCATCCTGGGACGCATCACCCTGCGTTCCTGCAATTACACGCACACCTGTCCCGCGATACCGGGCTGAGAAGGCAGGTGAAAAAGGAGTTAGTGGGTGAATATCGCAAAGGTCAAGAGCTGTTGGGAAGGCAGCCTTTGGTCGAGACTTTCAACCAAAAGGGAAAGGAAATCCCAAGACTTGAAATATATCCTTGAAGTGATTTACGTATATGCGCTTTTTCTTAATTGCAACAGAAGTTCTGGTTGGGCGAGGGCTTCTCCTTCTTAAGGTAAGCTGGAGTACAGGAAAGTGCCCTGCAGCTTGCATTTGAAAAGGCCACAGCCCCCATGAGTTCAGCTTCAGCCTCGATTTGTTGTTTCTGACCCATCAGGTTTAACTTGCGATAATCAGACAAAGGAGAATCAGACCACCAACACAAACCGAAGTCATTAATAAAGACAAAAACTAAGCATAGCCTTTCTTACACCAATCAGCTCCTGAGACATAGGCAGCTGTAATTAGAATCTTCTCTCAGGTGCATTTTAGAGGCAAAATTAATTTTTTAACTGGGTGAAAATCTTAGTGAACAAAGCCAGCATTTTTCCTCAATTACTATTGTAATGCTGTTGCAATTTTAAACCTCACTTATCTCCTATTTTCAAAAAAAGGCACCTTTAAAAGAGCTAGATATAAACAAACTTCTTTGGAATGAATTCTAATTTCCTACTGCTTTTTGTTGTGATTTAAGATTTAAAAAAATTATTTTGAAGTCTTAAAAGTCAAAATTGTTTATCGTTTTTCTATAAACAATGTACGCTTCAGGTGTACTATTGAGGTTTTTCAAGTGATGCTTTAAAAAAAAGTCATAGGAGAGAATTTTCCAACAAACTTGAATCGAAAAGCTAGCAGAATTTACGGGGCTCCTTGGATTCCACATCAGCATAACCACATCCCACGGATTTTTGTACGACCAGCTGGTCTGGAAACTCTCACACTAATGCGAGCATTTAGTTTATAGACATATTCATCTGCTCAAAAATCCGCAGCAGAATCTCAGAGCTAACTACCAGTCATTTAAGATAAATTTTACCATAAAATCAAGTTGTCATTACACTGAATTTTTACTAACACTGCTTCATAGGTCAAAACTTAAAGCCAGACTTTTTGAATTCACGCGGAACAGTACATTTAAAGTCACAATTCCCATTGTAATGCAAGAAAAGTTACCGGTGTCCTAATAATGCTTTCGTGAGTTCTTCTAAAATGCAGTGGGCGTAAGGATATGAGATGATTAAGTTAGGCCATTCAATTTGCTGAGACAACGAAATTACAGAAACATTATCGTTAGAGGATTATTCAATTAGAGAGAAGACACAGTATATAAAAGCTGAAAGGGGTTCATGTTTTAAAAGGGTGGAAACAGCATTCCAGATCTAAGTTTTTGGAAAAATAAGTAACAAGCTGGGAATTGTAACATGTAGGCGTCCAACTACTCAAGACAAAGGGCAACTGGATCTTAACCGCACCACCACTCAATGCTAGTTTACGGGTACCAGTGTACTTACTGCTGGTAAGCTGGTGCTTTCTGACCGAGGAACAGGGCGTGCGTTTGCTGTGTCTGCCAGTTGCCGGGGTGTCGGTGCTCGCCGCCTGGCTGACTTCCAGGTAGCAATGCTTTCCCAACAAGCTGGCAAGATTCCTGAGCCATCCGGAGGTGGCTCCAGCTCACTGCTGCCCTGACGCTACATTTCTAAACCCTGATCCTAAATGTCTCTCTTCTTTTCTAGCAAAGTATTTGGAGGTCACTGACAACTATGGGAGGTGTCTCCCTCGTAGTGATGACCATAAACTCCTACCAGCACAGATCCGAGATGATGTCAGTCATCTCCTCTAACTAGTACTAGTTTACTTTCTGTATTCTCTAGTTGACAGGTAACTCCACACACACGGCTGACACTTCCTTACACACCTGTGCATTCCCAGCTGTTTGCACAGCCTGCAGCCCATCCTGAGCTAAGAGGTAAGCAACTCCCTGGCAGAGGATTTGGTCTCTTTTGCTCACTGACAGGTGCGCAGCCTAGCCCAGAAGGTGCCCCTTCGTAGGTGCTCGATAAATACGTGTAGAACAAATGAACAGATGAAATACTGAGCAAACAGCCATGGAGCCATGTGTGACAGCCAAGGCGGCAACCATTGTTACTGAGTTTCAGGCACAATCTGAAAAGTAGATGAGATGATTCATAAAACCCACGGTTTCCTGAGACCCTTTAGCTAGATGGATGATTCCGGTGTGGAGACACCGTCATGTTTCCTCGTGTGTTGCTGCTTCAAGACAGAAGATAGTAAGGAACTGCGTAAGACAAAATGTCACTTGTGTGTGTCTGAGAAGCAAGTTTTATCTCCAGGCCAGCTGCCTATCAGAATCTGGGTCTTGTTTTTCTCACTTACTCCTATTTTCCGCCCCTTCCTGTCCCTTTTCTGTTTACTCCTCCACATAATGGGTCCTCCAGCCCCAGATCCAATATGTTTCTTCCAGCTCCTCTAACTCGAGGGGGTTGGCTTTACTTAAATGCAGTTCTGCAAAAGGCTCAGGACGAGATATCATCCTTCTCTAAACAGCCAAGAGTCCCCGAGACTTTGTTCTTTAAGCTTCTCACAGGCTCCGTATAAAAGGAAGTGGGGAGGACCGCATCTCTCATTTATGATGAGATGGCCCAGATCTAAATGCTGCCAATAATCCTAAAAAGAGACAACATTCCTATGGGTGTTAGGAAGGATGGACACATTGATGAGATACGTAAATAGGATCCCTCCGGGCCTAGAATCGTGCGCCCATGGGTTTGCCATGTTGGTCTTCCAGAAACTATCTCAAGGAAGCCGTCCAGATTGAAAGTAATAAACGCTGAAGGGTAAACCTGGTGTGATCTCTTTGGGCAACGGAAGGGTTATAATTTTCCACTCTAAGAATAATGGAGCAGCTGCTCTTTAAATGATGTCTTTGGTAAATTGACTGGGTGAGCAGGATGGGGTGAGGGGTACACTGAAATCCAGGATCAGAGTCACCTGAGTTTTTACAAAGTCATCAGCTGCAGGGGATAAACAATCTGCTCTGAGAATCTCGCCTCTGGGAGCAGAATCCCAAAACACACTAGAGAAGTGGGGAGTTTCATTTTCCCACTGAAGAGGAACCTAAAAGTCCAATATCAGCATCTAGCTCTGGGATATACAGCAGGGGTATAACAGTTGCTGGATTCCCACAGACTCCTAGGCATCTTAGCGATGTGAGCCTTAATGTAATTCTAAGTTTAAATACATGAAAACCAGATGTGAACCTATCACTACACCGACGATTCTCACTTGGTTCCACTTGGTCCTTTATGCTTTTTAGAAATGCACCCCTGTATCCGCTGTTGGAAAACCCAAAGAAGGTCCCGTCACTGATACAGTGCACGATTTACAACACACCTGGGTTTGGGAACCATGATAACAACAAAGCGTTTGAACTCTGTCTTAAATATCTACATCTAGCAAATACACACGATCCATGACCAAACACACATCGATGAGTCACGACCCCTACCTTCGAGGCTCGGGAGAGAAGGTCAGGTAAACATCTCAAAGGCACTCGGAGCCAGTGCAAAAGCTACAGGACAGGAGGCAGAGAAGACGGCTTTCAGGGGGGTTGGGGCGGATGGATAAGCATTAACCAGGAAGGGAAAAGAAAGGAAGTCCTCCCAGGTTGAGGGAGCTGCAAGCACATGTCACGGCAATGTGTGACGGCCTACCTGGACAACCAGGGCACCGGGAGGCGTAAGAGACGAAGGGATGAGGAAGACGATGGAGAACAACACTGAGCATCTTTCGGGCATCTCATGAGAGCCGTGCCCTCTTGCAATTTCTTCTATTCCCATGGCCGTGACTGCACGTAGCCGTACAAGCGTGGAAAGAAAGATGCGTCTACTCACTGTTCTGTGGGTGCCAGCGCACGGCGTTCAGGTAGAAGTTGCAGTAGTGGAAGAGAAACTCGTGATCCGAGCGATGCCTTCTCCCTTGCAGCAGGGGCATCAGGTCACGGCCATCGATGATCCTGGGCAACAAAGCAGGTGGGCATCAGGGGGCGGCATCAGCCTTGGGCTAGAACATCCCGAGGTCTGCGCTGTCCTTCCAGCAAATGGGGGCACGATAGAGCTACAACGTGGTCATGAAGTAACCAAGCCAGGACGCTAACTGAGCCACACTGGGCGCCGTATGCGACGTAGCACCAGCTCTGCTCGTGCAGGAACTCACTTCATCCTCCAAGCAGCACCACGCGTTGTGACCAGTGTCATTCCAGGATGATGGGATGAAGAAATGGAGCGATTCACCCAACTCCACGTGTGTCGTAAGAGCCAACGGGATTGAAACCCAGCTGACGGGGCGTCCATGCTGTCCCCTGCTTTCCCCTGCTTTCCCCTGCTACTGCTCCTATACCGAGTTCTCTGCCTATTGCCTTGGCCAACAGTGTGTGCACAAACTACGGATCTATCGAAACTAAGAATTTCTGACAATCTGAGTTTTAAAAAAAGATAATATACAGCACGGGGCAATTTAGACTGGATGGACTTCAATGCAAATGAAGTTCTAAGTCCCAGGGACGTGATTTGTAAATAATAATGATGCTATTAAATACCCCGAAGATGTAAATGTACTCACATGCATTTACATATCACATATACACATTACACACGTTTATGTTCTCAAAGGTAAATATATCGCTTCTATAACTAGGCTGAGAAGGGGAACTTTCCAGATGGTAGGCAATAACTGTATACAACTGCTAAGGAGCAAAATTAAGGCTATGTGGAGGTTACATAAAGGAAAAAAAGCCTATAATTTTCCTTTGAGTGAAACATACATTAACAGCCACTAGAGAAATTGAAGTCGTTGATTACCATGAGGCCACTGCCACCGAAACCTGGGGCAGAAAGCTACTTGGAAAGAGGTAGATTGTTGAACTTGAGGGTTTTCTTTCTCTGATAAAAAACATTCCAAGACAAATATCATATGATATCGCTTATATGTGGAATCTAAAAAATGGTACAAGTGAACTTATTTACAAAACAGAAATAGAGTCACAGATGTAGAAAACAAATTTACGGTTACTGGGGGTAAAGGCAGGGAGGGATAAATTGGGAGATTGGGATTGACACACACACACACTACTATATATAAAATGAGTAACTAATAAGGACCTACTGTATAGCACAGGGAACTCTACTCAATACTCTGTAATGGCCTATGTGGGGAAGGCATCTTAAAAAGAGTGGATATGTGTATATGTATAACTGAATCACTTTGCTGTACACCTGGAACTAACACAACATTGTAAATCAACTATACTCCAACAAAAAATTTTAAAAAAAACCCAAAACACTCCATCCCTGGCCCCTCCTACTATGAGGAATTGAGAAACCGGAACTTTAACTTGGTTATATAATGTGGGTAAGCACTCGAGAGGTCCTACATCCCTTGAGGTTTTTTTTTTTCTTTTTTCTTTGTGGTTTATTTTGGTGTTGCTAAAAATCCCATCATGTAATTATTGCTGACTGCTTCTCTGGTCCCCACCTTAGTGATTAATCATGCACTCCGCACAAGTCCACGGAACTGAAAATATTCTATTATTGTAAGTTAAAAATAAGAACAAAAGACAGAATTGGCTCACTTTCCAAGCCTGATTCTCATTTGCCATGAGAGGAACAAGGTAGAGAGATGATTCTATCCAGAAGCAGGGTGTTCTCTGAAGAGTAGCTCTGTCCTGAAATGGCAGATATTGTGAATTCCAAGAAAAACTCAGTCCTTAAGATTAGGAGAGCCTAAGTAGGTGGAAAGGAAGCAAAGGATGAGGGGAGAGGAACAGAGAGGAGGACCTGAGCATAAAAAGCCCCCAGTGGTGAAAACCCTGAAGGTGAGAGATGGGACATATGGGCCCGACCCCTCTCCACCACCTTTAGCTCCACGTGGAGAGAAGGCCTTTCCACTATGCCTCGAGGGTGAGAATGAATCTCCGTTTCTCTGACTCAATGTCTACCTCATTTCTCAAAGCTGTTTTTCATCATAAACCCACAACACTCAGCACTTAAGAACCCAGGAGACAGAACTGTTTCCTTAAGATGGGCATTTCATAACTGAACTGGGCCTGATCCTACAAAAGGGGGATGTAATGACAAAAAGAACACTGTAAATCTCACAGACGTTTTTTCTGACTTCCAAGCGGAAGATTTGTCTCTTTTTTTAAGGAGGGAAGCAAAGTCTGTTCTGCACACTTCTTTCTTCTTGCAATGCAGAGACACGTCTCATTTCTTTTTTACATCCTATACCTAACGCACTTTCCTGGAAGCCGGCCATAAATCACGCTGCGATGGAAACGCTGTTGAACAGTGCTGGAGAAATACGGCTTGTCAAAAAGAGGCTCATTTCTGCCATGAAAAATGGATAGTGACTCTATTGAGCTCCACTTTTAAACGGTGTCTGAGCTATCGAAATACTTGGGATGGCTGGGATGGCAATGTTTGTACAACATCACGATCCATGGCAGAAGGGCCTGTACACTTTCAAAGTGATGCAAAGCATCGCCGCTTCCCTATGGGAATTGTCTGATGGGCCTTTTCTGTGAACAAATGCAACTTTTCATAGCAAGTGTGCAGGACAGTCATGGCTACAAAATTGGATGCTTTTTTCCCCTGGTGTCTGCTCGATTCTGTGAAAAATGTGCTCATTTGAGATTGTCTTTAACTTGGAAAGTGAGATGATTCTCTTTGGGTTCCTGACTCATGACCACCGTCGGGATAGTAACAATTCAGGGTCAAGAAGAGTCATGTCTGAATTTCAGGTCAAATTCAACAGCATGGGGATGACTTTCATGTAACTGAAAAGAACATGTTTGGGGAACGTTTTGGGGGGACAGTGACCTCATCCCCCCATGAATGTGCTGTCTCTCAGCTGAGTCAGTGACCCATGTACTTGGGGACGTCCCTCCGACCCACCTGTGCCTGGTCCACTCTGGGGAGGATTTGGGGATCACAGCAGAAGGGAAAGGCTTGGGGGACTGAAAAAGAGGTTAACTTGGGGCACAAGGTGAGTTACTTGTTGCCATATTCAAAATAAGCTGATTTATGGAAGCAACCTAAGTGTCCGTCGACAGAAGAATGGATAAAGAAGATGTGGCACATGTATACAATGGAATATTACTCAGCCATGAAAAGAAACAAAATTGAGTTATTTGTAGTGAGGTGGGTGGACCTAGAGTCTGTCGTTCAGAGTGAACTGGGTCAGAAAGAGAAAAACAAATACCACATGCTAACACATATATATGGAATCTAAAAAAAAAAAATGGTTCTGAAGAACCTAGGGGCAGGGCAGGAATAAAGACGCAGACCTACCAGAGAATGGACTTGAGGACACGGGGAGGGGGAAGGGTAAGCTGGGATGAAGTGAGAGAGTGGCATGGACATATATACACTACCAAATGTAAAACAGATAGCTAGTGGGAAGCAGCCACATAGCACAGGGAGATCAGCTCGGTGCTTTGTGACCACCTAGAGGGGTGAGATAGGGAGGGTGGGAGGGAGACGCAAGAGGGAGGGGATATGGAGATATATGTATATGTATAGCTGATTCAATTTGTTATACAGCAGAAACTAACACAACATTGTAAAGCAATTATACTCCAAAAAAGACGTACAACAAATAAACAAACAAAAAAATAAGGTGATTTTTTTTTCACTGTAGAGTAGGAAAGGAAACATTTTTAGAAGAAAGCACATACATCTTTGATAAAGGGAATCCCAAGTACCCAGAAAGTCTCTTTCATAATTAAAAGTGTTTCCACCCATAAACATCAAACATTCTGCCATATGTGAAGAGAAAGCAAGATCAATTATACGTAGTCACACGTACGTGAAGAGTTTCAACTTTATTCTGCAAAATGGAGCTGAACTGGGTACAGCTTGCTGTTTTATGTGTAGTGTTCTACGGAAGAAGTCTTTTGTGGTCACCCAGCTATATGTCAGCAAAATTTAGTGGGAGAACCAAGTCAGTCCCCTTGCCTTCATCAGACATTAAGTGATACCAAGCATTTGGATTTCTTTTCCAAACTTGGAAAAAAGAAATGAAATCGAATTTTCATTATGGAATAGGAGAATTGGGCATGCCAATCTCTATTAAGAGGGGGCATGGTCACAGACTCACTATGGTAATACTCTAACTGCTTGCAAAGATGAGGCTGACAGGTTTTCACCTTAATGAATTAATGTATTTAGGTATTATATTTTTGTTGCCTATGTTTTATATCACAAAGAAAGAGTGGCCTCCATTTATGTCCAGAATCAGCTTATTTGGAGACGCAGGGGGGAATGATTTTTCTGCATATCCTGGGGAGGTGGTCACGGTAGGTATGAAGCAAAGATTCACTGCCAAGAGGAATCTCATATAGGCACACCACGGGGTTGAATTAGAGAATTCTCACGGCAGCAATGAGACTGTGCAAAGTGAAAATCTCTATGTGTAACGCTGGGACTGCTGCTCTTTTTACCTGAGCAGAAACCCTGCATCAGCGGGCTTTTCATTTCTCACCAAGCTAAGATGGGTCAGGAACAACACCTGCTTCTTGAGAATTACAAGGCTGTACTTGAAGGAGGGTGGTCTTCTCAACAAAACTCCTCTCGTTCAATGAAAAATGTGGAAAAATGTGAGGCAACCTCATTAAGTGATTGTCACATAGCCTGGGTCCAACTCTCTGAATGTGTTTATTCACCTGAGAAACGTAAATTTAATATTGCTTAAGCAAGAAATCAGGGAAACTGATTTCCACCTATCTTAGTGGGAGAGAGTTAGGCTGTTTCCTAAAGAGTAGATACCTATGTATCAGATTTATAGATGGATATTGATAAATATAAGGATATTATCCAGATGCTCTTATTGAAAAGATTTGATGAGGTTTTCATTATACAGATAATGACATTTTCCTTAAAAGAGCAAGAATAAGCTTTTGAGCAGAATTCTCAACCTCAGCACTCCCAGCATATTGGGCTGGATCACTCCTTGCTGGAGGGTGGCATCCTGTGCATTGTAGGATGTTTAGCAGCAACCCTGGCCTCTATCCACTAGATGCCAGCAACATCCCGAGTCAAGACAATCAAAAATGTCTCTAGACATTGATAAACGGCCCCTGGGAGGGACAGTCCCCCCAGCTGAGAACCATCCCTTTAGATGGTCAACGTCTCCAGGGCAGACACACAAGGACGTCTTCTAGACCTGGTTGGTAACATGATCTAAATAGTATATTGTGAGACCATTTTATTCCCATGAGCAACCTGGAAGCAGATTGCTGTTTTCTTATCTGTGCTGTGTCTTGGAGGACAATGACATCTTATAGAGCCTTGGACCATCAACAGGTGAGATTCATTGAAAGAACCTTCAGTACTCAGAATGGGTTCCACTGATGACACTGGCTCATGCACAAAATGTCTGGGTCAGCTTAGGAGGGAGGCTGCTTCCTTCCTCCATGGGCACGTGGGAGAAAAACAGGATGACCCCCGTGAGCCTCAGATTGGGGTGGGTACGAGGTGCCGGCAGCAAGATCTCCCTTTAGGGATCTTCCTCTTTGCCTCTGAACTTTTCCCTTCCCTTGGCTCTTCCCAGTGAGGTGGAAAACCAGTTAAAGATAGTGTGAAAGCAGGTGGTTAACACCTGCTTTCCAGTGGTTAACACTCTGGGCTCCCAATGAAGGGGGCCCGGGTGCGATCCCTGGTCAGGGAACTAGATCCCACATGCATGCCGCCACTAAGAGTTCGCGTGTCACAACTAAGAAGTCTGCAGACCGTGACTAAAGACCTGGCACAGCCAAATAAATAAATAAATAAATATTTAAAAAATAATAAAAATATAAAGATACTGTGAAAGCAGAGAGCACCGACGAATTTAATATCATGAACCATGAGAGAAAAATGGACTGAATGCAACTATCTGAACACTCAGTGTGCCCTGGTCATGCAACAACTCAGATTTATTCCAAGGGAAAGAACCAGGGCCAAAGACTAAATAAAATAAGGAGAGTTTTCGTTTTCTGTAAGAAAAGACTTTTGATGAGTTACTCCTGCTAAGTTTTCTGTCGTTAGAGGGGAAGAAGAATAGTCTGATTGGAATAGAAGCTCTCAGAAGCCCCTTCAGCCCTCATAGTGATGATTCTCTGAGCCCAGATGGACGTGAAACGTGTAAGTGGAAACAACTCTGCTTCCCTACCTGTTACCTCTCAATATGGCGGGTGAAACAAAAAGGGCAAGTGTTCATGCATTTCTCCTCTGAACTTGACATGCTCTAGTGCTTTCCATCCTGTGCAAGTGTGAACCCATTTGCAGGAGAAGAAATCAAGGCCCAGGAACTTCAATGCTTCGGCAGCAGTGAAGCCACAGCAGTACAGCTCCGGGAATCTCTGCTCTTCTCTGGAGCACCAGCTACCCTGACGGTGTGGTCCAGAGACCCAGGGGATGCCTGAGACCTATGAGGAGGTCTGTGAGCTCAAACTGTCTTTGCAGCAATTCAAAATGTTATTTGCCTTTTTACCACCTCTCTTTCATGAGCTTACGGTGGGTTTCCCCATCTGTCAGCCGATGCAATGTGTGCTTGGGCTCTCTTGCGTTTAAAAACTTTTATTTCCAGGTTTAATTGCTCATATGACAAACACTGATAGATATCGCCCACAGAAACACAACATCTTTGGGCTCCTGGATCTGGGAAGAGTGTACATGGATCTCGAGACCACAAAGTTTGAGAAGGGCTGAACTGTATAATTCTGCCTTTCCCATCTGTGTGTGTGTGTGTGTGTGTATGTGTGTGTGCATGTACGTGCGCAAGTGCACTTTGAGAGGAAGGTATACCTAATGCAGAAATTTGAAAAAAAAAAAAAAAGAAGAGTGAAGCAAGGTTGGTTGTGCACAATGGGAGGTGAGCAAACCTCTCCACGGACTCAGCTCTGGCTGAGCTGTTGTTTTCGTCTCTGGTTTCCAGCTTCCTCTTGGTTCTGTCAGCAGCTGAATTTGAACAAGATTTGCAGCCCGTGTGCCTGCCGTCACCCTGGACTGCCACCCAACTAATGAAAACAATGAATCAGGGTGCTTCACTTACAAATCTTCAGATTGGTAATAACACTTAAGGAGAAACCACTGGCAATGCCATTAGAAGTTGTATTTAAATTAAAGAGAAAGACATTTCATTTAGAACTTGCTAAATGAAGACGTGCTGGGAAAACAGGGGCCTGACTGGGCACCCCACTGCCTTTCTCGCTGCTGCAGCAAAGAGCTGGTGAACAGGGCCGGGAGGAGAGGTGTGGGACGAAACAAGGGAGGTTAGAGGGCATCTGCCCAGGTGCCCTTCTGCAAGCCGATGATGGGCACAGACGAGAGAGAGAGAGAGAGAGAGAGAGAGAGAGAGAGAGCAGAGAGAGGAGAGAGGGGGGAGAGGTTCCACGGAACGCCAAAAGAGGGAGGCTCCTTTAAAGACCGTCCATCCCATAGGATTTCCCTGGTGGCACAGTGGATAAGACTCCACGCTCTCAATGCAGGGGACCCAGGTTCAATCCCTGGTCAGGGAACTAGATCCCACATGCATGCTGCAACTAAGAGTTCACATGCCACAACTAAGGAGCCCATCTGCCACAACTAAGGAGCCCACATGCTACAACTTAGGAGCCAGCGAGCCCCAACTAAGGAGCCCACCTGCCGCAAACTAAGGAGCCCATCTGCCGCAACTAAGACCTGGTGCAACCAAATAAATGAATAAATAAACAAATATTAAAAAAAAAAAGACTGTCCATCCCCTTCAGGCTTTGGACTTTATTTCCCACTGGGATAACAGGATGGACAGAGCAGTGTTTACATTGCTGGACCCACCAGTAAGTCCCGTAACTGGGCGTGGATAACGGGTCCAGCCGGAAGTAGCATATGCCACCGTGCAGGCGAATCGGAACACCCTTGCCCACAAAATCTGAAGGAGACTGCCCCGAGCACCTGGGAGTCACAGTACCTGTCTTCCGGCAGAGGGGACCCCGCAAGTTTGACCACCGTGGGGAAGATGTCCATGTTGCTTGTTGGCTCATCAATCTCCAGCCCAGCCTGGATCACCCCTGGCCATCGGAGGATGCCTGGAACCCGGATGCCTCCTTCCCAGTTGTTGGCTTTTCCCCCTAAAATGCCGAAGGAGAGGCATCAAGGAGATTTATACGTCTTTCCAACACGTACCTCAATGCACTCTTCAACGCTCAACGTGGGGTGGCCGATTTGGAAGAACCTAGTGATTTAATGACATGGATTCAATGAGAATTTCACAAGCAATACTGTATCTCTTGTGGTGAAAGAAATATATTGGGTTGGCCAAGAAGTTCGTTTGGGTTTTTCCATAAAATGTTACGGAAGAACCCAAACAATCTTCTTGGCCAACCCAATATATATATGTCCTGGTCATTACATGCATGACACACGGCCAGCAATGCCTGGTGGACACAAGTGCTGACTTTGTAATCAGGGAGACTCAAATCTCGCAGCAACAAAGACTTATAACAATGTTTCTGGAGTCATGGGGTTCAAATTCCATTTCTACCTTTTACCACTGGTAGGAGGCAAAATAATGGCACCCCCAAATGTCTACTTGCAACCCCTGGAATCTGGGGATATGGTACCTTATCCGACAAAAGGAGAGATTATTCTGGATTATGTGAGTGGGTCGAATGTAATCACGAGGCTCTTTATAAGGGAAAGAGGGAAGCAGGAAAATTGGCATCAGAGCAGCTGAGGCTGTAATCAGAGAGACTGGAAGATGCTACGTCACTGGCTCTGAACAGAGAGAAAGGTGCCCCAAGCCAAAGCATGCAGGTGGCCTCCCGCCCCTGGCAAAGGCAAGGAAACAGCTGTTGCCCGAGAGCCTTCATAAAGGAACACAGCTCTGCCAACACCTTGATTTTAGCCCACGTGGACCCATTTTGGACATCGGACCTGCAGAACTGTACTATCATCCATTTGTGTTGTGCTGAACCACCAAATGGGTGTGGTGATTTCTTGCAGCAGTCCTAAGGCAATAAAAACACCAGTTCTGTGCCCTGGGGGACATGGATCAACCGGCTGTGCCACACATTCCAGACACGTAACATGTGAGTATTCCGCAGGATTATGATCCCCAGACTGAGAGACAGGAGACCACTGACCATAGCCATTTTCATCATTGCTATTATTTTATTACGGGCATAGCTCTTACTGTTTAGTTGGGAAAACGAGCTTTGCACGTAGGAGGCCATGAGAAAATAACTAAATAGAGCATGAAAGGGGTATCAGGAGGGGCTGGAGGGGTGAGCTGGGAGTGGGTCACAGTGTCAACAGAAGATGCTCCCCAGGGTCTCTCACTAATGGTCCTTGGGGAAGGGAGTCAGCAACACAGCAGCCTTGGGCTCAAAGAGGCCAGAGATGCTGGGTCCCTCCAGCAGGGACCCCGCGGATGGACGGAAAAACACACACGCTGCTTCCCCAGGAGTAGTTCCCCGTGACTTTATAACAAGCTGCGCGTAACTCTGATTGCAGCCCAAGAAAAAGCACAGAGGATGCCTCTTGCCTGGGAACACGGGCCCTGAAGCAACAGACTTCGCGTTGGTTTGCGAAGGAGAAAGAGGGGTAGCAGAGAAGGAGAGGGGATTGCAAGGGAGATACAGGAAGAACAGGTGAAGGAGTGTGGATTCCTTCTGAAAATGTCTGAACAGAGAAAAGGGCGTGGTCTAAATTTAAAATCTGGTCGCGTAACTGTCAAATTCATGCATTTAACATCCCGGTGGCACTCGGCCGCGATAGGAAGTCACAGACAGATGATGGCTGGGTTAATCTCTCCAGGACGGTGCAGAGAAAATCCTTCTACCGTTCACTCCGAGACTCTTGTTAGGAACAGCTGTCTCTAAACCACGCTTCTATTTTTTTTTTTTATTGCCACGCTTCTATTTTTGTCTTTGCACACGCTGCCACCCGGCAGGTCAAATGCCTTTGAATGGCAACAGCATATGCTTGTCGTTCTTTTGCTTGATGTGGGAACAGAGTTCTTTGAAATACTCTGTCATTTTTTGTCCTCTTGGGCATCTCCCCGCCCGATGACACTGGTTCCCTGGACTGATGGGGACCACAAGGAAGCACGTGACGAATCTAAGTCACACTGAAGTCTTTCTCACCCAAGATGCTATAGTTTACACTCTGCTCGATGTATTCCGTCCAGGGACTAAAATGCCACCAATTACAGATGGGAGATGTGACTAAACTGCTCAGGTCCTATCGAACTATCATCCACCTGTTATCAGGGCAAAAATAAACAGCAGCCATCTGCTCGTGTCACTGCTTAAGGGGAGGTAAAGAACTGAGGAACACCCTTAAGATAACTGACCTGGTTTCAAAAGCTAAAGGTGACTTACTTAAGCAAGACATCAAACGGCTAAATCATCTGAGCCCGGGGGTGGCACGTGTTTCCTTTGCAAAGCCAGGGAGTAACTATTTTAGGTGGTTTGGGTGGCTTGCCCGACTCCTCAGAAGCTCAGAAGCAGGAGGGCCAGACACCAACAAATCAACATGGCTGTGTTTCAGGAAAACTTGATCTACAACATCAGGCATCAGGCTGGATCTGGCCCAAATGCCATAGTTTACTGAGCCCTGCTCTTTTTCTTTTCTTTTTCTTTTTTTTAATTGGAGTATAGCTGATTTACAATGCTGTGTTAGTTTCTGCTGTACAGCAAAGTGAATCTGTTATACATATACATATATCCACTCTTTTTTTTTTTTGTGGTACACGGGCCACTCACTGTTGTGGCCTCTCCCGTTGCGGAGCACAGGCTCCGGACGCGCAGGCTCAGCAGCCATGGCTCACGGGCCCAGCTGCTCCGCGGCATGTGGGATCTTCCCGGACCGGGGCACGAACCCATGTCCCCTGCATCGGCAGGTGGACTCTCAACCACTGCGCCACCAGGGAAGCCCTATCCACTCTTTTTTTTAGATTCTATTCCCATATAGGTCATTACAAAGTACTGAGTAGAGTTCCCCGTGCTGTACAGTAGGTCCTTATCAGTTATCTATTTTATGCATAGTAGTGTGTATGTGTCAATCCCAATCTCCCAATTTATCCCCCGCCCTTAACCCCTGGTAACCATAAGTTTCTTTCCTACATTTGTGACTCTATTTCTGTTACGTAGACAAGTTAGTTCATTTGTAGCCCCCCCCCCTTTTTTTTGATTGATAGATTGATAGATTCCACGTATAGAGCCCTGGTCTTAAAGTTACTGAATTTAGATTTGGGGAGTAGGGTGCGTGCATCAGCCCTCACCATACTCCATAATATTAACTCCTTCACTGTTAGGGGGGAAATGTCACCGCAACGTCCACTGATTGTTTATTTTTTTACTTAATTGGACTCCTTCATATCTTCTGTAAGAATGAAAAACTAAAGAATCTCTCCTTCAGCCTGAAATGTAAAGTAACCACATCCTGGCTCTGGCCCACCCTTCCAATACCATTCCTTAGTCGAGCTCACCTAAGTGCCCCAGCAAACAACTCATCCTATCCCGCCTTCTGCAAAGTTCTGTCGCTGTCTTCTCTGCCAGGATTTCCCCCCAACCCCCAATCATTTCTATAAACCCTCAAAAGCCTGCATAACACGCTCTTCCTATTTAATCAAGGCTTCTACACCCACTACCACACAAAATGTCTTCCTAGTCTCCATTTCCTGGGCATTTTTCAAGGTTCTCGTTCATGGGATGTGTGACAATCAATGCGATCCCGTCTCATCATCCCAGCGGGACCAAGAGTACTTGAGAAGAAACTCAAATCGACTGTTGAATCAACTGCAGTCCAAAGTGTAATACCTTCCAAATAGAGAAGGTCCAATGTATGCAGTGAACGAACGAAATAATGGATGCACTGATGCAGAGTATTCCTGGGGGGAAAAAAAGAGAATCTTGGGCTTCCCTGGTGGCGCAGTGGCTGAGAGTCCGCCTGCCGATGCAGGGGACACGGGTTCGTGCCCCGGTCCGGGAGGATCCCACATGCCGCAGAGCGGCTGGGCCCGTGAGCCACGGCCGCTGAGGCTGTGCGGCCGGAGCCTGTGTTCCGCAACGGCAGAGGCCACAGCAGTGAGAGGCCCGTGTACCGAAAAAAAAAAGAAAAAAAAGAGAATCTTACAGATGGAAGTGGTTATAAACTCCTGTTTCCAACCTCTTTTGGTCCCTTAACTTTGCTAGGCTTTTTCATTTCCCTAACCTGTTGCATTCCAAAAGTTCTCTCCTCTAGAGTCTTACCCAACGAGCTCATCTTCTTAGCCTCACTGTGCATTCCATCCAGGAAAATCAGCTCAATTAGCACAAAATACGTCAACTCCCTCCCCTCCCAGACCTCAGTTTATCTACTGATGTCACATCCCCAACCATGTCCCCCTCCAGGCAACCTTGGCCTCCGGCATCCACAGACCACATCACTCCCACCTGCTCCATCTCAAAAGTGAGTGATCCAAACACTCTATTATCTAACCACAAACCTCTGCCTTCCAATACAGCTTTCTCAACCTTGGGCCCAAACTCTGCAATATCGAACCCCATCGTACCACGGTCACACGTTTTGTCAAATAAAACCCAATGCAGCCAACGCGTCGAAGACTGCGATCATTCGGTCATTCAGTTTTCTACTTAAGTGGACAGTCCCAATTGTTTCAAATGACACTTCAATTTTCGGGATGTTTGCTAACTTTATCCTGTGTGGTCCCGATGACCAGCTCAGATCATGCAATATACCATTTCCATCACACTCTTGCTAAAAGACTGGATCCCAGAGAACCTCTGACACATATTCATGCCTTCCCAGTACGGTACCAGCCCTCAATGAAAATATCTATCTGTTCTCTGTAAATCGAGATCTTCTCAACTTTGCGCATCTGGTTAAAGTGACCAAATGGGGTCCCTTCCTGTTCCTGGAATCCAGTGTTCCCCACGTGCAGCAGGCATGTCAACCCTCGCCCAGAAGACTACTTGTCACCCCCATGCCCCGCCCTACCCCGCCTTCAGTGGGTAAGTCTGTTTCCTTCTGCAGAGAGGAAACAGAAGGCTTCATTTGGGAACACCTTCCAATTCCAGCCACTATCCCTTCTCACTGCCCCAGCATCTACTGTCCGCATTCCCTCCCAGACTAGACAAGGTCCCTCCTCCTGGCAGAGATCAGTCCTCCTACAGGTTGGGTCTCATTTCTCACAGTCTTCTCAGAAATCTGACATTCTCAGCTGTCCCCTGTACCTTCACGATCCGTCTACTGAAGTTGACTTGAGACAATGAAATACACTCCAACCTTCCCCATGACAAAGCACCCCTTTCACAGCCCGTCTCCCTGCACAGACACATTTCTGAAAAGGATCTGAGAAACGGCTCACCTTCTGGCCCCCTTTTATCCGGCCAGCCTTTGCCCCTCGCTCTCCACTGAAAATACTCAAAGGAGCATCACATGTATAATATACACAATGGACCCTTGGGGTCTACATCCTACTTGACTGTTTATCAGCATCCATTTCTACGAACCATGTCCTTCCCTTCCCTCCCAGTTTTCTTCTTATTTCCCTTTATCTCCTTTGTTGGATCATGATCTCCCGTATCACCTTTTATGTTCGGCTTCGTCCCTGACCCTCTTCTCTTCTTACACTAAATGATCCCATACACCAACCCAATATAGGTCCCTGCCCAGGAATCCTAATTCCTAAAGGGAACCTCTGTCTAGCGAGTCACACCAGCCAAACACGTAACAGACAGCTCTGACGTCTTCCTTTTCCTCAAACCCAATATCCAATCAATCACCAATACCAATGGGTTTACCAATACAGCCACGTTGATTCCTTGCCTTCTTCATTGAGTTCAACCACTGATCCTTCAAACCTAAGCTCAAGTGGTTTTTCATTTACATATTCACTCAAAAATAATTTCTTACAATATGTCAGGCAGTATTCTACGTTCTAAGAATACAGATGTGAGCAGAATACATCTGGATCGTAGTTCTTGCCCTCTGGCAGGTAGCAGTATTCCTTGACCTCACTAAGGGCACTTAGGACACACTTTGCATGTAATGACTTCTTAATCATCTCAACAGTCTTCTACGATGTTCCTATAATAACATCCTATGACTCAAATTCTAAAGACAAGGGAACCAAGTCTCTGCCTGGGAGTCCTAATTCCTCAAAGAACTTCTATCTACCCATTCGCACCAGCCAAAAACATGAGACATCTTATGTTACCCCTCAGTTCATCCTTATGCTCACTTCTTTACCCTTTCCTTAGAGTGGATTTGGGTGATATTCTTGACCTCCAATTTTAACTACTACCCAAATGGCAATAACTATATATATATATATATATATATATATATATATATACACATACATATACATATACATATATACACACACACACACACACACATACATATAAACACACAATATATATACACATTTCTATCTATCTACCTATCTACCTATGTCTGTTCATATATCTCTATCCATCTATCTATCTACCTACGTACCTATGTCTGTCTATCCATCGATCCATCATATCTATCCCTATCTATCTATCTACCTACCTACCTACCTGTGTCTGTCTATCCATCCATCCATCTCTATCTCTATCTATCTATCTATCCATCCATCCCTATCCATCTGTCTATCTATCTACTTCATTCTATCAGACATACTAATGTGGACGTAGGGTACCTTTCATCAGCTACGTCACCCAGTATCCCTCATTGATACCTTCACCTCCAGCGACCTTGGGCTGCTTTTCTGCTCCCTGGAAGCATCTCGCTCCTGCCTGGAATGAACTCTCCACCTCTCCTCTCCCAGCCAACACTCCCAAACATCAGCCTGCAAAAGGTCCGTGTCTCCTGGGAAGTTCTCTGAATTCCCAGGTTGGGGGAACAATGTCTAATCGTCCCTTCTCAGAGCTTCCTTTCTAGTTTGTTATTCTGAAACCATCTCCTTAGATGTCCATCTCAACCAGAGAATATGAGCTACTAGAGGCTGGGGACCCTGTATTCACTGTCATTATGTCCCAGAAGCCAGCCCCGAGCCTGGCATAGATGGAGGCTCAATATATGCGTGCTTCTCAGTGGAATTTAACTGAAGGAGTGAACTGCTAGGTGAGGATAACATGTGAGCTTCTTTCAGAGGGGAAAAGCCTGGGGAAGCCTGGGGGATGCCTCCTGGCACACAACTCCTGATACCAGCCAGACCAGCCAGCTTTGCCCTCTCTTTGGGAGCGGATGAAAATGTTTGCTAAAACCTGAAGAATGAACCTGAATGTAACCACCCCCTAATAAAGTACCAGAGCCTCTTGTAGGTTATTTTTTTTTTTTTTCTCCAACAAAAGCATCCGTTGCTCTGAAAGCTGTGTGACCTTATGAGGCAAAGAGCCACCAAACTCAGTGACTCTAAGAAGCAACTCCTAAGCCATATGGACTCCGGCCAATCAGCGGCTTTTGGAATTTGCACTTCAAGGAAAACTGCCAGAAGCTGCAGTGCCTTTCTTGCAGGCATCAGGGAATAAGGAAAGCATTTCTCTGCACGTGGAGAAAGTCTACTTTCACAAACACTCAGGAAAATACGATTTTCAGCCCTCACACCCACCAACCAATGCTTCTTCAGAAGCCATCTATAGAGTTAATTTATCCGCTCCATTGGCATTTATTACTTGCCTTTAGGCAGAGTAAGAGGGAGGCGGGGGTTGAGGGGGGAGCCTCCTGCTGGGTGACCTTGACTTGGGAGAGGAATGAAAAGGAAGCCAGAGCTAGGAGTCTGAGGGAATTTTCAGCTGTGAGGAAGAGGAAGGAAACTCTAAACTCTAAGAAAATCTTAGGGAAGTTATTCTGGTCCCAGCTAAGGGAGGATATTTTAGGGAAAAGGTGAAAATGAGTTTACAAATATTACATACTAGGGAGGGTGTGGAGAAAAGGGAACCCTCCTACACTGTTGGTGAGAATGTACATTGGTGCAGCCACTATGGAGAATGGTCTGGAGGTTCTTTAAAAAACTAAAAATAGAGCTACCATATGATCCAGCAATCCCACTCCTGGGCATATATCCAGACAAAACTGTAATTCAAAAAGATACGTGCACCCCAATGTTCATAGCAGCACTATCCCCAGTAGCCAAGACATGGAAAACAACCTAATGTCCATCGACAGGTGAATGATAAAAGAAAATGTGATATATACGTATAATGAAATAGTACTCAGCCATAAAAAGAATAAAATAATGCCATGTGCAGCAACATGCGTGGACCTAAAGATTATCATACTAAGTGAAGCCAGACAGAGAAAGACAAATACCATATGATAGCACTTATATACGGAATTTAAAACATGACACAAATGAACTTATCTGTGAAACAGAAACAGACCCACAGATACAGAAAAGAAACTTATGGTTACCAAAGGGGAAAGTGGGGGAGGGATAAATTAGGAGTTTAGGATTAACAGATACACACTACTTTATATAAAATAGATAAACAGGGCTTCCCTGGTGGCACAGTAGTTAAGAATCTGTCGGCCAATGCAGGGGACATGGGTTCGAGCCCTGATCTGGGAAGATCCCACATGCCGCAGAGCAACTGGGCCTGTGCACCACAACTACTGAGCCTGTGCTCTAGAGCCCATGAGCCACAACTACTGAGCCCACGAGCCACAACTGCTGGAGCCCATGCTCCGCAACAAGAGAAGCCACCGCAATGAGAAGCCCGTGCACCGTAATGAAGAGTAGCCCCCGCTCACTGCACCTAGAGAAAGCCTGCGCGCAGCAACAAAGACGCAACACAGCCAAAAATAAATAAATAAAATAAATCAATTTTTTTAAAAAGTTAAAAAAAATAGATAATCAACAAGGTCCTACTGTATAGCACAGGGAACTATACTCAATATTTTGTGCAAATAACCTGTAAGGGAAAAGAATCTGAAAAATAGAGATATATGTGTGTGTATACATGAATCACTTTGCTGTACATCTGAAACAAACACAACCTTGTAAATCAACTATATTTCTGAACTCTGTGTAGTGATTTAATCACAGCCATTCTACCAAGGTGGTCCATAGATTTCATTAGTGAAACAGACTGAGGAATACAGAGGCATCACTGAGCTCAAATAGTATAGATTTTTTTGTTTGTTTTTTTTTGAGCGGGAGGCTGAATACTGACCCCTCAAGATGTCCATGTTGGAATCCTTGGAACCTTTGAATTTTACCTTGTTTTCTGAAAAAGGGACTTTGCAGATAGGATTCCATTACTGATGGTGTGATGGGGAGATTATCCTGGATTATCTCAGGGGGCCCTAAGTGACAGTAGGAGTGCCCTTATCAGAGTGAGGCAGGATGGGATGTGACTAGAGAAGAGAAGGCAATGGGAGGACGTACAGATCTTCTGGAGCAGTTCTGACGAAGACTGCAAATCAGGATTGTTCTGAAACGAGGCTCTTTTGATCAGTGAGCTCAAATGGTGTGCCTTCTCTGCGTCTGCATAAATCACAGGACTGCGCGCAACTTCACAGCTTTAGAAAACAAGGTGTCTTGATGCTGAGAAGTCTTTGGTCATTCCCCATAGCTAAAGGAAGCCGCGTCTTTTTTTCTGAGCGTCATACCGTTAACAACGTTTCACTGTGAACTTGATTTCAACTGAACTTGACAAAGGGATAACGCTTCGCCATAGAGTAGTGGCTGAGGTATTAATACACCGTCAGACACCAGTGGTAGGTTCTAGCATTCAAACAAAGCATTTCTAACACATCCGATCTGTGTCTTAAAACAACAACAACAACAGAAAACCGGGGAGCAGCTGTGAGCGTGCTTTTCAGATTTCATGAGAACCCCAGTTCCAAGGCATCATTCATACCTTTGACACTCTCTTTCTGACTCATCCTCACCATCCACTTATGTCTCTGAAGAGTCAGCCATCGACGCAAAATGCCAATACATCTCCTTCGTTTGATCATCAGGCTCCCTCAGATTCGTCAGCTGGTGGGCACCTGGTCATCTATCCCTGAACCAAGGCTCCATCGCACCATATATGTGACTTTCTTAAATAATGTATTCCTTGCTAACCGCTTCTATTACTGTGATTTATGTACACGTCTCGGCAGCAGCCACTAAGCAACTCTGGAACCTAACAGACCTTCACCGGGGGGATGAACGGACGGGGGAGCCAGTGCATGAAATGCAGTCTGTGACTCCATCTCGAGAGACACTATCATGTATAAAACAACATAAAAAAAACTCTCCGCACACAGCCCATAACCTCAAGGAAATACGACGAAAGCACCTCATCTTACGATACAGGAATACATACTTTCACTTCTCGCTCCTCGAAAATAAGACTGAATAGAGGAGGGCTGGCTGAAAGAGTGGGTGAATCCTGTTCCGAGTAGAGACACCTGTTCAGTCATTTCACCCATGCTGAGTATCAGTCGTGTGTCCTGCACTGGGGAGGGAACGATGACAAGCAAAGGAAGTGGTATGAACATCCAGCGAGGTTGTCCACAGCCGCACCAAACAGGAATCCTTCCCTCCTGGGTGCCGGGTAACGGAAGGTGTAAACAAAGGTCCGGGCCCCCCGGTGCTCAGAACTTGAAAGGACTCAGATGTGCATGTCGAGGATGTAAATAGAAGTATAAGGTTTCACACGCTACGTGCTGCCTTTGCGATGGGTGACAGACTGCCTTTTCACTGTCTGTTTGGCTCAGGACTGGTGTGATCCGGCGTTACCCCATTCCTGCCAGTTTGCAGAGTAAGCCATGTGCTTCTCTCCTCATCCTAGCTCTACTGAGGAGGGTATGTGGTTGGGAGAGTGGAGAGAGCTCGAGGTAGACAGACAAGAGCTCAAGCACACCCTGGCTACCTCCTTCCCAGCCTGGTCTCCTTTGGGAACATTTCTTGGGCCCTGTTGGCCGAGTGAGGCTCTCCTTGCTGTATGCACCACTGGCATCTTGTGCCAAGAATATCAACACCCTTGTTAAATCGCATGGGCCTCCTTAGGCTTCCTCCCACCACCCCCAACCCAACTACCCACCCAAACAACCAACCACCCAACCAACCAGCCACTGACCCAACCACCCACCCACCCAACCATCCACCCACCCAAACAACCATCCACCCACCTACCCACCCAACCGACCACCCACCCAACCAACCACCCAACCACCCACTCACTCAACCAACCACCCAACCAACCAACCAGCCATTTACCCAACCAACTATCCAACCAACCACCCACCCAACCATCCACCCACCCAAACAACCATCCACCCACCTACCCACCCAACCGACCACCCACCCAATCAACCACCAACCATCCACCCACCCAAACAACCAACCACCGACCTACCCATCCAACCGACCACCCACCCAATCAGCCACTCAACCATCCACCCACCCAAACAACCAACCACCCACCTACCCACCCAACCGACCACCCACCTACCCACCCAACCGACCACCCACTGAATCAGCCACCCAACCATCCACCCACCCAAACAACCATCCACCCACCTACCCTCCCAACCGACCACCCACCCAACCGACCACCTACCCAAACAACCAGCCATTTACCCAACCAACCACCCAACCATCCACCCAACCAACCAGCCATTTACCCAACCAACCAACCATCCAACCATCCACCCAACGAACCAGCCACCCACCTACCCAACCCGTTGACCATGGGCTCCTTTAGGGCAGGGACCATATCGTTGCCTCTAACCCAGTGCCAGATACACAGCTCAATCAGGGTTTTGTAAACTAATGGATGAAAGCACTCCAAAGATTAGCATTTCATATCTTTGTAGGTAAACTCTGATTTCCTGAGTCCCTGGGAATCTGTGAAACATCCATGTGAGAGAATAATGAAAGGGCAATAAAGCACCTCATGGCTTTAGGGAGCAAAATTCAATGCGCTTTCCTACGTGTCACGCATCTTGCTTTATTCAGCAGCCCCTACTCTCTGGGACACCTTGCTTTGCCTCTTTGCATGGTCACTTCTAATCATCCTCCCATATGTTACATCCAACCCACATCCATTGCAGATTCGGGTGGTGTCCTAACCCTTAGCACGGATACGCCCTTTGAGGTATCTCACCTAAGTCTTTGTGAAATGGGCCACATGTTATTATAACCAGGTATCTATGTCTCATATTCACAGAGTGTATGTTGTATAAGCAACTTGGGGTCAGCAGATGGGTCTTATCTAATATCCCCAATGACAGGTAGCCTGATCCATCTTGGTGGTGGCTTAGCTAATGGTGTGTCAGGAAGGAAGCATCAGCCCACAATGCTGTAGCATATGGAGATAGGCAGAATAATGACCTCCCAAAGATGTCAACATCCTCATCCCCGGACACTGTGACTAGGTTACCTTCTGTGACAAAAGGGACTCTGCAGATGTGATTAAGGGTCTAGAAATAAGAAAAATTACTCTGGATTATGTGGGTGAGCCTGACATAATCACAAGGATCCTTAAAATTGCAGGCAAGAAAGTCAGAGTAAGTGAAAGAGATGGAATTATGGAAGCAGAGGTCAGAGAAAGAGAGAGAGAGAGAGACAGAGAGGAAGGTTTGAAGACACTGCATTGGTGGCTTTAAAGGTGGAAGAAAGGGTCCATGAGCCAAGGAGAGTGAGCACCTCCAGATACTGGAGAAGGCAAGGAAATGGATTCTCCCCTGGAGCCTCCAGAAAGATGCAGTCCTGTTACCATCTTGATTTTAGACCAGTGAGACCCATTTCAAACTTCTGACGTCCAAATACAAGTTAATCGTTTTTTGTTGTTGCTGTAACAAATTAACACAAACTTCCAGGCTTAAAGCAATTGTAGTTGTAGAGGTCATGGGGGGACGGTGTAAGGGGTCTTGTTTGAACCAACTATACATATGGGGCTGAATTTACATTTAGGGGGAAAACACCCTCATTTTAATGTCTGGACACAGAATGCGTGTCCTTAAGTTCTGGGGGGGACCATACCGGAAATGGTCACTTTGGCCACCTGAGTTTTCAATGCCTGTGACCCAATAAAGCCCTGTATGTTTCCAGTGGCAGAAGAACAGCACCAGAGCTCCAAGGTCCAGGACAAGGTGATGAGGGGGTCAGCTGCGGGGGCAGGCAGAGCACAGAGCTGACACCATGGCATTTCCCACCTGGATAGATTTCTCACCTTTATAGATTCCGTTACTCCCTCCGTGACCTTCCCCTTTGACGGTCACCTCCTCTACGTGTGCTCCTTGGTCCGAGGAGAAGTAGACCAGGGTGTTATTAGCCAGTTTCAACTCATCTAGAACATCCAAGATCTGCCCTGAAGGGGAGAAAACACTCAGTGTTAAAACAGTGTAACCTTTACAAAAGAAAGGGAGGTGATTCGCCCTCATCGACCTGTCTGTTAATTTCTGATGGTGAGAAGGAGATGGTCTTATACACTGAGCTCTCCTGGGCTGAGATGCAGTCACTGAATTAAGTATCATCTACAAGCATCCTTTGAACGTCTAGGCATCATGGGGTGACCCTGTAGGGAGACCTGATAAAGGATTCTAGAAGAAGCAGGCTCACAGGTCATGAGCCCTTTGGAGGAAGATGTCGGAAGAGTGAAGCCAAATTGCTGCAATCACCAGCTGGCCTGAGGCTATAAAGAAGTCTATTGGTTTTCCTTATTGACTGGAAAAAACTAAATCATCACTGTTCCTCTTATACAAACAAACATCTCTAAAACTATTTTATGATGAATGACCTTTTTCATAGTTACCACAGACACCCAGGTCTAAAACTGTCCATCATGAAAATGAATATTCCTCACACGTTCCTTTTTCTTCTCCTCACCTTCTTTCCCCATACTTCACAGTGTATACTAACCCCCACAGAGCAACCCTTCAAAGTATAATGATACCATGGTCCACAATGAGAGTAACGGGTACCATTTGTTGAACACTCTGCCTGCAAAGGACTTAATTCCATGTTCTCTTGATTACATCATACTGAACCCTACGAGTAAAGAGCATTGGCTCCATTGCACAGGTGAGGGCAACAGTGCTCCAAAAAGACACAGGACCTGTTCAAAGTCATGTAAAACCCAAACTCTCAAACGCTGCAGAGTTCAGTGGATGAACTCAATGAAAATCACAGAAGAGTAAAAAAAAAAAAAAAAAAAAAAAAAGACATGAAGGAAAAAAAGTTCAGCTACATCCTGAAACACGCATGGATGACATGATAATGATGGCTGCTGTCTTCTTCAAATGAATCCAGGAAGAAGGGAAGTGAGCACGGAGCATGGATGAATAAAATCAGGCGTGACTTGTTCACATTCATTGTTAAATGTGGATCCAGGGCATACGGCAGTTCACTGCACTTTTCTCTCTGCTTCTATGTATGGATGCCTCCAATTTTCCATAAGAATAAACAGAACAAAACAAAACGGAAGCCAGCTGAAGGTTGAAGAATGGGCTGAAACACGGACTCTCTGATTAGGAAGCTACCACCTGCTCTCAGATCAGAAGAAAATGATGGTCAGACGAGAGGTATATAATTTACAATTTGCACGGAGATTGCTACGTTCACATGCTGCCAAGTTAATTTGGTCCATGCATGCAGTTATTGTTCGAGGTATTACAGGGTCTGACTCGGTGTTTTGATGTTTGACAGCTAAGAGCTTTTAAGTCTCACCTCTGTCTCTTCCACGTGTGCTCAACAAGCTAGTAAGAAAGCCTGGGGGCTCCCTCCCCCAGTGCCTGTGGAAGGTTCAAACTATGCCAGCTCCTACCTCCATGTGGGAACCCACATCCAAGCCCCAGCTCCTACCCACCATGAAAGCTGAATCTGTCTCCTTTCCCATCTCCCTCAAGCCATCTTCAGACCAGCCTAGGCGCTGTCCTGCTTTCCCCAGAAAGCCTCATGATATGTGAGTTACAACCTTTTCCACATCCTCTTGGTGTGGCCATAGCATCACTCGTCTCGACAGGGGACCATCTCTTCACGGTAGGATAACCACACAACTGGAATTCTAAAAGGACACCAGGCATCCTTTGCAGCAGAAATAATAACTGAATTTGGGTAATCCTATCCATCAGGCAGGTCACGCCCCCCGTGGGGACAGGCCCTGCGCTCCAGGGTTGCACCTTCACCAACTTGGGCCAGGAAAGGGGTAGGAGGCCGCAGAGACAACCCTCCACGGAGGTGGCAGAGATGATTTCTGATGTGAAAGCAAGACCCCAGTCGCCTGTTACCAGACATATTCTTGCTACTTGATTGCAGCGCCACAGGCTAGAGTACCTTCAATCTTTCTCAGTGTTTTAACTCATATACTAAACATACCTAGAAGCCACACCATATACATAAATGTCATCCTCGGGACCAAAAATAATATGCACGGGGCCATTTTAGTGATTTGTCACCCATGATAAATCATCGTCAGCCAGACATTCATCGCGCTGCGATTTGGTTCAGCTAAGCAGACCACGTGTGCACTCGGGCTTGGGGGAGTTCGACTCTGACACTAATTTAAGGCTTATCACTTTGAAAATGATAATTAGTTTAATGAGTTCACAGAGGAAGAAGCAACAAGGCAATGTAACCCCCACTTAACACTTTTTTTTTTTTTTTTGCGGTACGCGGGCCTCTCACTGTTGTGGCCTCTCCCGTTGTGGAGCACAGGCTCCGGACACGCAGGCTCAGCAGCCATGGCTCACGGGCCCAGCCGCTCCGCGGCATGTGGGATCTTCCCGGACCGGGGCACAAACCCATGTCCCCAGCATCAGCAGGCCGACTTTCAACCACTGTGCCACCAGGGAAGCCCCCCGCACTTAACACTTTGAAAGAAAAATGCCCCTTTTGGTGCATATAGTAATTTCTAAATAAAATAACACAGATTAGGCAGAGAGCACAGGATTCAGGGTTTTACTTCCTTGGGTGTTAATTGATATTTTTCAAAAGGGCATACAACCACGCACCTCCATTTCAAATGAAATTCACCTTTCATATATTACACAGAAGTATCTTAGCATGAAGAAAATGCTGTGAAGAAATGCCTTTTTTTTAAAATGTGGCTTCCGTGATAACTTCTATGGACACAATGTAAATATTTAGAGCACGTTTATTTACAACTGCCAAAACCTTGGAAGCAAGCAAGGTGTCCTTCAGCAGGTGAATGAATAAACTAACTGTGGTCCATCCAGACAGTGCGAGATTATTCAGTGATACAAAGAAATGAGCTATCAAGCCATGAAGAGACATGGAAGAACCTTAAATGCATATGGCTCAGTGAAAGAAGCCCATCTGAAGAGACTACATACTGCACGATTCAACTCTATGACATGCTGGAAAAGGCAAAACTAGGCAGACAGTAAAAAGATCAGTGCTTGTCAGAAGTTGGAGGGGAGGGAGGTAAGAACAGGCAGAGCACAGAGGATTTTTAGGTCAGGGAAAGTATTATGTATGATGCTGTAATCATTACTCATTTGACCCAACCCACAGTAGGCGCAATTCCAATGGTGAACTCTAATGTAAACCATGTACTTTAATGGATAATAATGTATCAATATTGGCTCAGCAAAAGCAACACATGTACCCCGCTAATACAAGAGAGAACATGGCAAACTGTGTGCAGAAGAAATGAATATAGGACAACTCTCTGTACTTTCTACTCTGTTTTTCTATAAACCTAAAACTGCTAAAAACAGAAAAGAAAAGTCTACTGGGAATTCCCTGGCGGTCCAGTGGTTAGGAGACTGCACTTTCACTGCTGAGGGCCCGGGTTCGGTCCCTGGTCAGGGAACTAAGATACTGCAAGCCACATGGCACAGCCAAAAAATTAAAAAAACATTTTTTTTTAGTTTTAAAAAAATTAAAAAAGAAGCATTATTAAAATAAATACATATTAAAAAATAGTCCAGTAATTTTAAAAAGATGCCTTTCAAATGCACTGTTGGCTCTGAGACTTCCTCGTCCGTGCATTCAACACGTGTTTGTAAAAGCCTAGTAAACACAGGTTAAAGACCAGGGCACGCAGAGGGTCATGGATGGCGTTTGTTCCCAAAGCCTCCTGGTGACCCTTGCCTTTGCTCAAGCTAGCTACATCTCCTACGTACAGATTCCCCTCTAGGCTATTTTCATATCCAGACGAACCTGCAGCTGCATTTACGATCCAGACTCCTTCTACTAAAATATACCTTGCATCCTTCCCCATTTTCACACCCCTCCCTAGATATTTCCTCCAAATTCCAAGATTTCAAATGACCATGATACTTGCTACATGATACATGATATTTTCTTTGTCCCCATCAATTTTTCTGATTCATTGCCTAGAGTGATAACTTTATCCCTTTCATCAAAATCGCTGCACACCACTGGGCTGGGATTAATACGAGAGAATCTAGCTGAGGCCACCATGCATTTACACACAGAAAACCATCAGATTTCTGATTTCCTTTTAGTTCTTTTTCTCCTGCAAGAGGCACCCTTGTCCCTCATAACTATTTGGGTCTTATGCCAGAATCTCATTCAGAAAGCCCGGAGCCCATTAACCATTAAATTTTTCATGAGATTGATCCTATAAAGGTCTAACATATTTCTCCTCTAAAAATTGTGCCCAGAAATCTCCTGTGGGAACAAATACTGCTGGATTAGTCTTGCTTTCAGACCCATACATTGGAAGTCAGAGGTCCACAAATATTATCCTTCAGAAGGTTCTCCAGGTATAATGATACCAATTTATGTAGGATGATAGTTTTGAATTACCGATGGTGGGCTGCAGGATAGCTTATAAATGAAATGCTTTATTTCCAAAGCTTTCTCACATTCTTCCTGGAATGAAACAAATACAGGAAACAAGCCATTTCGAGAGCACTTTTTTATTTAACCAGAGACAACAAGAGCTCGCACACTGGAAAACATGAGAACTTGTCATTCTAAAGGAGAAAACCTGGTGCTGTGAAAATCAGGGTCCTTCCTCTTTCAGGTGTGAAGCCTGGGTCCTGGAGAGTTTGTTCATTACATTAATTCACGCCACGAGCAGGTACCAAGCCACTCTTTGGAGTCAGGGCTGTGGCGTGCCACATAGGAGACAAGGGTTTCTGGTGCTTGGGCAGAATCCTAGCTCTGACGTGAAAGGGAAGTGCTATAATGTAGAATTAACTGCTCAGGCTCTGGCTTCTGGGTCCTGACAGAAGCCAACCCGGTTTGAGTCCTGGGTCCCTGGTTTGCTCACTGGGGTTCTTTGCCTCTAAGTCAGAGGTGATAACATGTAATAGTAGAAGGTTGCCATAAGGGATGAAAGAGAATTGCATCTCAAACTCTTAGCCCAGGACTAGGAGTGTTCAGTGCAGCTCAGCTCTTACAATGGAGTTAAAAATCTGAGTTAAGCAATCAGTTTGCCTAAAATCCAAGCTACAATGAGGTATCATCTCATACTCATCAGAACAGCCATCATCAAAAAGTCTACAAATAACAAATGCTGGAGAGGGTGTGGAGAAAAGGGAACCCTCCTACACTGTTGGTGGGAATGCAAATTGGTGCAGAATCTATGGAGAACAGTACGGAGGTTCCTTCAAAAACTAAAAATAGTGCTATCATATGTTCCAGCAATCCCATACTGGGCATATAGCTGGAGAAAACTCTAATTCGAAAAGATACATGCACCCCAAGATTCAGAGCAGCACTATTTACAACAGGCAAGACATGGAAACAACCAAATGTCCATCAACAGGTGGATGGATAAAGAAGATGTGATATCTATATCTATATATCTATATCTATACACACACACAATGGAATATTACTCAGCCATGAAAAAGAATGAAATAATGTCATTTGCAGCAACATGGATGGACCTAGAGATGATCATGCTATGTGAAGTCAGAAAGAGAAAGACAAATATCATACGCTATTGCTTACATGTGGAATCTAAAAAAATAATACAAATGAACTTATTTACAAAACAGAAACAGACTCACAGACAGAAAACTAACTAATGGTTACAAAAGGGGAAGGGGGGAAGGGATAAATTAGGAATTTGACATTAAACGATACACACTACTATATATAAAATAGATAAAGAACAAGGACCTACTGTATAGCACAGGGAACTATATCCAATATCTCGGAATAACCTGTAATGGAAAAGAATCTGAAAACGTGTATATATATATATATATGTGCGTATATACATACGCACATATATATATATATACACACATGCACATTGTAAATCAACTATACTTCAATAAAAAAATTTTAAAAATCGGCTTGCCTAATGGAAGTCTTGCTATTTCAGCAGATCTGTCTTTTTTCTTCTACAAGGTAGGTCGACTCAGGCAAAAAACATGGAAGGAAAATGCTTTGATGTCCCTATTCACCCTTTTGGAAACATCGAGCTCATTAAGGAAAGAAAATATCTCCTGAAGCAGCCACCCACCATGAATAATTAAGGAAGAATGTCCACCTACTCAATGTAATTCCAGGGAAGGCAGGAAACCCTGAAAAGTTCCCTTAAAACGACTTTCGCTAAATCCTTCCTGTGATCAACAGGTGAAGGGTGGAAGTCAAATATTCCCATGGAGGCTAGGATTTAAAGATAAGTGAGAGTTTCTAATGGCAGCAGTTGGTGGTGGCTGTGATTCTCCCTGGGCATGGGAAATGCTAGACGTTGCTCCAGAAAGCGAGCTTTACCCTATGTTCTGAGGCTCTCCTGAATCAGCTACTGAGTGGGATAGAGAAATTCTGCCATCATTGATTGGCCCTGGAAAGGCAATTCTTTGTTTAGCTTATGTGGGATTAGAAGCGTAACCAACACGCCAAACATCGGGACCTATCTGTCAACAAGCACAGAGATTTATTGTCTCTGGCTGGAAGCACTGTCCATGGAATGTAGGTACACTCGATCTTGTACGTCTTCCCCAAATAAATGGTCAAGATTTCCAAACCACCAGTCCTGATGCTCTCCATCACACGGAGCTCAAGGGATCCCACAGATGGGACATTTGAAAGCATATGGGTTACCTATAGTATGAAATCAAGTTCAAAAGCTTACACATCAAAGCGAAAAATAATATAGGACCAAAAAAGATTGGATTCCTTATTTGCAATGCATAAGATACAAAAATGATGTGCTGGCTTTTGGGGGATATGTGGGGGAGAGCTGGTGGTGTTTGTTCAGAAGATTTGCATTTGTTATTTGATTCGAGGGTATTTTCAGACAGTAGCAAGTGAAATATTGTAATAAGTAAACAGAAGATGAGGTGTTTTGCCCTACTATACTTGGATCTAATGCAAAGGTTGCACAAAATATAGTCTGAGACTCACTCAGACGCTGCCCAGATAGGAGGTCCGAGGAAGCATTGAAAATGAAACTCTTGCAGGATGGTTTTAGGACCTAGGGATTGGGAGCAAGAGGCTGCTACACGCACTGCATTTCCACATCCTGAGTGATGAGACCAGGGTGGCCTCCACCTCCACTAAAAACCGAGCAAGAGGGACTTCCCTGGTGGCGCAGTGGTTAAGACTCTGCGCTCCCAATGCAAGGGGCCCGGGTTCAATCTCTGGTCAGGGAACTAGATCCCACATGCATGCTGCAACATGCATGCTGCGAGAGTTCACATGCCATAACTAAGGAGCCCGTGTGCCGCAACTAAGGAACCCACCTGCTACAACTAAGGAGTCGGTGAGGCAGAACTAAGGAGCCTGCCTGCTGCAACTAAGACCCAGTGCAACCAACCAAACAAACAAATAAATAAATAAATATTAAAAAAAAAAAACCAACATGCAGGAAAGAAGCTCCAACCGTGTCAGGAGCCCTTTCTGCTGCACGCAGGCACACCTGCCACAAGCCTGTGATGCAGGAGTCCTGAAACCTTCCTGTCCGAAGGCCCTCGATAAAAGGCTAAATCCTTCCTTGTCAGCCACGGTGAAATAGACATCAACACACCCATCGCCACATCCTGTGTGTTTCCTATTCAATCAGATTCACCCACGTCCATTGATTTTGGGATCATCCTCTTACCATGTCACTTACTTTCCCATCTCCTAAGTGCATACAGAATAACTTCATTAGAAACATGTTTAGAAGCTATCCCTAATCATTTTCCAAGTAGTGACAGAAAAGTAAGCAAATGTGATAGTAAGGAACTGATTAGACTACTTTATGCATTTTTTCATACTTCTGGGTGACCAAAATAATAAGCAAGGCCTTGTATGTAGAATATAGGTTCCGTAGCATGTTCTTATTATATATCAGTGTCCTTCAAATTTTGACAAGCTTATTTGTAACCTTCGGAACCATGCTAAAATAAAGATTCTTTTTCTTTTTTAAATGATTTGATCAACATTTGTTTAGTGCTTTATTTTTTTAAAGTATACTTAATTTACAACATTGTGTTAGTTTCAAGTGTACAGCAAGTGATTGAGTTATATATATATATTTTAAGATTATTTTCCATTCTAGGTTATTACAAGATATTGAGTAGAGTTCCCTTGTCTCTACAGTAGGTCCTTGTTTATCTATTTTATATATAGTAGTGTGTATATGTTAATCCCAAACTCCTAATTTATCTCCCCTGCCCCACCTAAAATGAAGATTCTGATTCAGTAAATTTGGGGTGAGGTCTGAGAACATGAGTTTCTTAAAAGCTCCTAAATGATGCCTATCCAAGGCGCACACTTTTAGAAGAGAGTTTCCCTGTGACGACATGTTTAATACCTGCTGACATATAATAAAAGGAGATGGTTGGCCTTTTACAGATTTCAAGAATTACCCCAGGAATGAGATTTGAGTTGCAGACCACTGAACACGTAACTTTTATATACGGTAACTAAACACAGTAAATAGAGAATTAGGATTATTAGGGTAACTAAGAAACAGGAAACTGTAAGACGGAAATGTTGCCTATGTATGGATGACCCTTCCTTGATTTGGCTTCACTTCCTTCTTGGGATAGTCCCTGTGTGAGTTCATACTGTTTCCTGGAGACACATGCTTATTTGGTGTTGTACCTGTTTGTTACAATAATGTGATTTCCTGCATAAAGCCCATCTTTGACCTCATCACATCATAGCTGTAATGTGTGATGGATCCTCCTGCTCTGGCACCTGCTCTCAACCATCTGGGATGCTTTCATGGCTCTGCTCAGCTTATTTTCTCCAATTAACACTAAGTTGTATGTGTTTTTTTTCCAGGGTGTTGCATTTGCTGGAGAGAATTTGAATAACTCTAACTAGTCCTCATTCTCACCAAGCACACCGGTGCTTTCCTGCACATACACAAGTGTCACCGTGTCCGTGCAGTGGCATTGCACACTTGCGTCTGGGGGAAAACCAAAGTCGGTGTGCCTGTGAGTCAGAGGAAGGCTCCGTGGTCAGTGCTTCCCCGGGGTCATAAGCATCACAATGGGCCGGCTGACCTGGGCAGTGGAGAATCAGACCAGCAGGAAATCGTGTGACAGGACAGTGCTAGGAGTGAACACAGGTCTCCCCACTCTTGATGCAGCTGTGCCACTCTATTTGCTGGACTTCACTGTCTTGCAGAAAAGAAAGCTTGCAGCTCGTTTGCTCTCTGGGATGGCCACCGGTTGAACTTGCCGTGGGAGGTTATCCGGGCTTTGTGATGGAGAACGACGCTGCCTGCACACCCATGGGGCCATTTCTGTGATGGAAGCCAGTGAAAAGCTCTAGAAAGAGATCGGCCACTAGCTATCTACCTTACATTTGGTAGTGTATATATGTCTATGCCTCATATATACAGTACCAAACATGATAGCTAGTGGGAAGCAGCCGCATAGCACAGGGAGATCAGCTCGGTGCTCTGTGACCACCTAGAGGGGTGGGATAGGGAGGGTGGGAGGGAGGGAGACGCAAGAGGGAAGAGATATGGGGACATATGTATATGTATAACTGATTCACTTTGTTATAAAGCAGAAATTAACACACCACTGTGAAGCAATTATACTCCAGTAAAGTTGTAAAAAAAAAAAAAAAAACTATATAAACAATTAGGGACTTAGGAAAAAAAAAAAAAAAAAAAGAGATCGGCCAGAACTTCTCCAGCAATGAGAGGGATCACCTCACACTTCCCGCCTGAGCTGGGCTGTGAGCACAGAATGTCCAGAGATGACGGACGGTGAATGATCCAGGAAGCCAAGCCCTTCAGAGCGCCCTTATTTTATGACGCTCTCCTACACCATCCACACCCATTTGCAGTTTTAGGACTAGATTTTTTTTTTTTTTGCATTGGATTTGATCATCTATAAAGCTGAAGATACAAAATGGAAAATAATGCTTTCCTCTGCAGAAATCTTGTGCATTAATCACAGATTCAAACCCGGACACACCGACTAACGCCCTACCAAGCTCCTCTCTTATGTTTGGTTCCGAATCCAAGGGACCTCCAGTCTGCCAGCCTGCAGCTCCCCTGAAACGTCCGTCTAGCTCTGGGGTGATGCGTTGACTTTATGGGGAGAGCTCAAGCTCTTAGAAGCGGTTTAGGCCTGCCCGCAAGCTCCTAAATACCGAAGCTACGGACAGAGGGCTCCTTCGGAAGTGTGAAGTCCAAAGGGGACATTTCAAATAGAAGGTGAAATACTACTAATGATCTAAAAACCCACAAGATGGTCCAAATAGATGTCTCTTTTCCATCGTAGACTTTTTTCTCATCTATGATTTTTCTATTCAGTGTAAGGGCCTCATACACATTTTAAGCAAAGACGCTTTAACCATCTGTGGAAGGGAGAGTGAGAGTAACAGGAACAGTAATAATAAAAATAGCAGCTAGCATTTATTGAGCACTTCTTGCATGCCAGACACCATGCTGACTACTGTAAATACATGACGTCATTTCATCTGATTGGTTAATTCAACTAAATCCATCTATGCAGGGGGATTGTTGCATTTGACATTCTGACGAGCCCTCCCTGGATCGTGACTCAAAAGCAACAGGTATTCAAACTACTTCTGACCCCACATTTTGACCTCACCTTTCAAATATATATATATACGGGTCCTCAGTGGACTATTATTTGAACGTTGCTTTAACCGCATCTCCCCAATCCTAATTTACCTTTTCTTGCTCTGCCTAGAAATATCTAACCAACAAATTAAATGTGCTAATTGCAAGAGGTTGAAGGTGGAGGAAGTATTATCCAAAACACCCCTGTGATACCCACACCTACATCCTCCTGTTCCCTGCACCTGCTGTTTAATTTCGAAGGCAGACATGTCTAGAGTGTACAAGGCAAACTCAAGAACACAGGAACGGAGGGACTCCTAGGATACAGAAGCTGCATGAAAACCATTGGAGGCCATTGGTCCAAACAGGCTTGTCTTTTTTTTCTTTTTTTTTTTTAATTATTATTTATTTACTTATTTATTTTGGGCTGCGTTGGGACTTTGTTGCTGCGTGCGGGCTTTCTCCAGTGGCGGCGAGCGGGGGCTACTCTTCGTTGCCGTGTGCAGGCTTCTCATTGTGGTGGCTTCTCTACTTGTGGAGCACGGGTTCTGGGCATGTGGGCTTCAGTAGTTGTGGCACGCAGTCTTCAGTAGTTGTGGCTCGCGGGCTCTAGAGCGCAGGCTCAGTAGTTGTGGCACACGGGCTTCGTTGCTCCGTGGCATGTGGGATCTTCCCGGACCAGGGCTCAAACCCGTGTCCCCTGCATTGGCAGGCGGATTCTTAACCACTGCGCCACCAGGGAAGTCCCTGTAGATTCTTTTGATGATGGCCATTCTGACCGGTGTGAGGTGATACCTCATTGTAGTTTTGATTTGCATTTCTCTAATAATTGGTGATGTTGAGCATTTTTCATGTGCCTCTTGGCCATCTATATGTCTTCTTTGGTGAAATGTCTATATAGGTCTTCCGCCCATTTTTTAGTTGGGTCGTTTGTTTTTTGATGTTGAGCTGCAGCTGGAGAAGAGACAAATCTATTGTCTCAATTAATCCAACAAACCAGAAATCCTTCCAGGCTCCTGAGAAGCAGTGTGGTCTAGTGGTGGCTGCGCAAATCGTACACAAGTCACTTACCTTTCTCAGACCTCACTTTCTCACCTGCAACGGTGACGAAAATCTTGCATAGCACAGCTGTGGGGAGTCAACTAAACAACCCGTGGCAGATGTTAAATAAGTGACTAGGATATACCAAAGGCTTTTAGAGTTTAGCTATTGTGAGTCAATAAATGTTTACTGTTGTTGTTGTTTTGTAACCAGAAATTTTATTAATCCTGTTTGAATGGATTGTGCAACTTCATTCCTCAATAATTTAGGGTATTATCTTCTTTAGGGAAATGATTTATGAAAGAGGGTTAAAAACTACTCGCTTTGATTTGAGAGGTAAATTCAAGGTAAAATAATATACATCCCAGGCATGGGATGAAATTAAGAACATGAAATTAAGCTTCGGGGTCTGCAAAAATGGTAACGTGGTTATAGAGTTTATGAAACCCAGAGGTTAGTGATTTATAAGATAAATTAATTTAGAGAATGAAAATCAATATTCTACACAATGAAGTTCCAACTACATCTTACAGCCAAAAGACTGGATCACCAGACCTGCATTGGTCCTGTTCCAGCGCCCTCTCCCCATCCTAACTGCCCTCCTCTTCATGCTTGCATCTCTAAGCTGAGACTGCAAAAACTTCTTCCTGAAGAACATTTACTATTTTGTCACGAATACAGATTTACTGGAAACTCACGCAGGAAGGGAAGAGAACTTCCCTTATATAGAAACTTCCCTTTCCATATATAGAAAACATATATTATATATATCTCCTTTATTCTTGCTGCCCTATCATTGGATTTTCTGATACCCTGATTTACGTTAAGCTCTCCAGATATGCGTACCTGATGCACACATATAAAATCAAGAATAATAATGGAGGGCCTCCCTGGTGGCGCAGTGGTTAAGAGTCCGCCTGCCGATGCAGGGGATACGGGTTCGTGCCCCGGTCTGGGAGGATCCCATATGCCGCGGAGCGGCTGGGCCCGTGAGCCATGGCCGCTGAGCCTGCGCGTCCGGAGCCTGTGCTCTGCAACGGGAGAGGCCACAACAGTGAGAGGCCCACATACCGCAAAAAAAAGAAAAAAAAAAAAAAAAAAAAGAATAATAATGGAGAAAAAAATTGCACTTTGGAAGATAAAGATTCATCTGTAAGAGCAAAGCATTGAAAATTAATGCAGTTGATACAGACGGTGAACAGGCAGATGAAGAGATGCTCAACATTGCTAATTACTAGAGAAATGCAATCAAAACTACAATGAGGTATCACCTCACACTGGCCAGGATGCCCATCATCAAAAAGTCTACAAATAACAAATGCTGGAGAGGGTGCAGAGAGAAAGGAACCCTCTTGCACTGTTGGCGGGAATGTAAATTGATCCAGCCACTATGGAGAACAGTATGGAGGTTCCTTAAAAACAGAGTTGCCATATGATCCTGAAATCCCACTCCTGGGCATATATCCAGACAAAACTATAATTCAAAAAGATACATGCACCCCAGTGTTCATTGCAGCACTATGTACAATAGCCAAGACGTGGAAGCAACCTAAGTGTCCATTGACAGAAGAATGGATAAAGGAGATGTGGCACGTATATTCAATGGAATATTAGCCATAAAAAAGAATGAAGTGATGCCATGTGCAGCAACATGCATGGACCTAGAGATTGTCGTACCAAGTGAAGTAAGTCAGAAAGAGAAAGGCAAATGTATATCACTTATATGTGGAATCTACAAAAATGACACTAATGAACATATCCACAAAACAGAAACAGACTCACATAGAGAACAGACTTGTGGTTGCCAAAGGGGGTGGGGTGGGGGAGGGGTATATTGGGAGTTTGGGGTTAGCAGATGCAAACTAGTATATATAGAATGGATAAACAACAAGGTCCTACTGTAGAGCATAGGGAACTCTATTCAGTATCCTGCGATAAACTATAATGGAAAAGAATACAAAAAAGATATATATATATATATATATATATATATATATAAGAATCACTTTGCAGTACAGCAGAAATTAACACAACATTGTAAATCAACTATACTTGAATAAAAGATAAATAAATAATGCATAAAATGGATGCAGTTGAGAGCAGCCCAGGACTCACTACAGCACATGAGGGCTGGTGTCACCTTGGTGGACAAATGGATGGGGCAGGGGTCACGGAGGAAGAGAGCAGAAAAGAACGTCAACACCGCCACCTATACAAGCGCGGTGAAGGGGGCTGATTCAATGGCTCTACTTTCGATGTCCCCTGTGGCCATAATGTGCCTTTGTCTTAACCACACTTTCTTACATTGCCTCTAGGTTAGGATTCCATTTCTCGCCTCTTTAAAAAGATCCACGTAAAGAAGCCCAATACACATGTTGGAGGGGTTCATGGTCAGTGGGCACGGGGTTCAAGTATCAGACTTCAGGAGGCAGCCCAAGTGTGCAGACGTCTGATTCTGCCGTGTAGACAGCATCGGAGACTTAATAGGGTTTGCAGAGTTGATCTCCAGTGGCTAAGCAGCCGTCGACCTGGAGATCATTCTTCTCCCTCCTTAAACAAGGGCAAGCCCTCCAGCCTCTCCCTACGCTGCTTTAAGAGCAGAATGAGAAACTGATGGCAAACAGCAGATAGGTGACCCTTTAGACAGTGTGCACGGGAAGAGCAGACCCTGACCAGTGACCTCACCTCCAGCACCACGTAGACCTGCCAAGCAGCAAATGACGAAGAGCTGTCCTTTGGATTAGGAAATGCTCCACATGGGAGTCTAGGGAGACTGTGAACAGAGGCATTAAAACCTTTCTCCCGTGAGAATAAAGACCCTACCCCAGGAGATGGCCATTCTGAGGATGGGCATCCCGGCACGTGGCATGACATGCAAAACAAGGCCATGCACAAAGGAGCTACAGATGACAGCAAGTGGAGGCCCCCTGCGTAGCCACAATGAGCTAAGGGACTTCCTGGCTTGTGTGGGGTGACGAGGGGAAGGACACGTGGAGCACACGATTTCTAGTTCTGTGCGTCACGCTCACGCACACACACATGCAGGTGGGTGTGTATTCTACCCTGGGTGCCGTCAGCACTCACAAAACCTGTGCTTGTCCTAAGTCTGTTTATACTGCCCTGGTCACAGGTTCCCTTTCTTTTTAAAACAATTTGTAAAATTTATCTAATTTTTAAGTGAACTTTTTCTTTTGAGATAATTATAAATTCACAGGCGATTGTAAGAAATGATACAAAGAGATCCACGGTAAAGTATTTCGTTTCCCCCAATGGTAACATCTTACAAAACTCGAGTAGAATATCACAATTACGATACTGACATTGATACAGTCAATGTCAGTGGACAAGGTTTCCATCAGCATAAGGATCTATGGTTGCACTTTCATAGCTACATTCACTTCCCTCCGGCCCCTACCCTTTCCTTCATCCTTGGCATCCTGTCCATGTTTATAATTTTGTCATTTCAAGAATGTTACATAAATGTGGGGCCTCCCTGGTGGCGCAAGTGGTTGGGAGTCCGCCTGCCGATGCAGGGGATACGGGTTCGTGCCCCGGTCTGGGAGGATCCCATATGCCGCGGGGCGGCTGGGCCCGTGAGCCATGGCCGCTGAGCCTGCGCGTCCGGAGCCTGCGCGTCCGGAGCCTGTGCTCCGCAGCGGGGGAGGCCACAACAGTGAGAGGCCCGCATACCGCAAAAAAAAAAAAAAAAAGAATGTTACATAAATGTAATCACACAGTAGGTAACCTTTTTAGACTGTTTTTTTTTTTTTCGTTCAGCATAATCCCCTTGAGATTCATCTAGCTTGTGGGTATCACAAGTTCATTCCTTTTCTCATGCTGGTACGGATGTACCATTGTTGGTTTATAGGTTGTTTCCAGTTCAGGGCTGTTATAGGCAAAAATGCTATTAGCATTTATGTAAAGATTTTTGTCTAAAGATATATTTTCGTTTCTCTGGGATAATGGCTCAGGAGTGCAACTGCTGGGTTAATGGTTGATATATGTTTAGAATTTTTTTAAAAAGATACCACGCTGTTTTTCAGAGTGGACAGGTTCCCTTTCTTTCACCCCAGTTGAACGGACTGCTTCCTCCTCAGCCAATGATGTCTGAGCCAGCTTCGCTCCTGTGTGGAACAGCTGTTTTGTACAGAAGCATCCCCGAATGGGGATGAGGTGTCAAAAGAATGGAAGCATCTACGCTACTGGCATCTATGGTCATTCGCTCTATTTCAAAATAAACAGCAATGCCCTTTCCTTTCTCTTCTTCCCCTTGGCTTAACTGCAAAGCAGCACCAAGCAAAACCCAAATGCCAAGTTGTAGAGACAACGCAAAATGAGTTTTCTCAAAGTCAGTGCTCAAAGCTTCCAAGATTGTCAGAGACGCTTATTTCTTGTAGGTTTCCGTCTTCCTAATGCACGGCTTGTTTACTTGCTAAGAATCAGATGCATAAATGCATTTATAAGATGGCCGTTACCGATGAAATCTGGCAGGCAGGCAACGGGGGTGTTGACAGAGTTATCTGACGGGCAATTCTACCTTCAAATGATCAAAGTTAAAAGCTAAAATGCTGTAATCTTGTCATTTTTGCTCTCTTCTGGCTACTGTCTTACTTCAGAATGAAAAAATACTGTGCAACACTACTCCTTCTCTAACAATTTTCTATGAACTGGGAACGTGAACGCGTTGCCGAAGTCACATTGTGCCAGGAGATCATGGAGCTGAATGTCACTGAGTGTTGGTTTTAAAAGTTAAGTACCTGATAAACATGCACATTTTTTCTGTAAATTAGAGTCGATGGGTGCATCTGCTGTCAGTGACCTTAATAAATGAGGAAAACAGTCAACTTAAAAAAAAATACAGATGACACTGACAACAATTTAAAAACTCTTTTTCTCTTACAAAAGGGTATACGAGATGCAGGTAGACAGCGCCCTCAGAACCCTGCTCTTGAATTCTGTGGAGCCCAGAACAGAAGGGTGACCTCGTCCTGATACACGACAGCTCCTGCAGGGATAGAAAACTGCCCCAAAGTAGCGGCACAGAAGAAAGCATGATTCCGGGCTGGTCAGCGATCTTTCACACCCACTGTGTCCGCCAACCCATGCCCTGTCATTCACAAAGAACTCCTGAAACATACACTTCAGAAATTGTCAACAATGGGAAATCTTGGTATAGGTGATTTGAGTTTCATGTATCATAAATTCATTTCCTTCAAGGCCACAAGGAGTATGAACCTCCATAAACATATATTCCATATTACTCAGCCATCAAAAAGAATGAAATCATGCCATTTGCAGCAACATGGCTAGACCTAGAGATGATCATACTAAGTGAAATAAGTCAGACAGAGAAAGACAAATACCATATGATATCACTTATATGTGGAATCTAAAATATGACACAAATGAACTTATCTACAAAACAAAAACAGACTCACAGACATACAGACTTGTGGTTGCCAAGGGGGAGTGGGGTGGGGGAGGGATGGCTTGGGAGGTTGGGATTAGCAGGTGCAAACTATTATATATATATAGGATAGATAACAAGGTCCCACTGTAGAGCACAGAACAGGGAACTATATTCAATAGCCTATGATAAACCATCATGGAAAAGAATATGAAAAAGAATATATATACATGCATAACTGAGTCACTTTGCTGTACAGCAGAAATTAACACAGCATTGTAAATCAACTATACTTCAATAAAATTTAAAAAATAAATGTATATTCCAGTAACAATACCCCATATACTATTTGCAGAAGCCCTGCATTTTGAAAGTTCACAGTCAGCTCTCCCAAACAGCCTAACAGCACATTTTCTTAATTTTTTGGTACAGGTCCTGAAACTTAGTGTCTATCTTTGTTAATTGAGCATAGTAGTTTTTTTTTTATCCTGTCTTTTTATTAAACAGATTTGACAATCGTGGAAAGACAATGATATGTAGGTGGGTCTGTATTAGTCACTCCTTTACAACGTACAGGCTGTCACCATTACCTGTTCAATGTTTCTTCAAGTTTCAAAACTTCATTATGTATCTTGCATTCAGGTGAACAGTGGTCTGTAATGGAAAGGATTTCATTTCTCTCCTGTCTAGACCTGCTTGAATGAAAAATCTGTTCATTAGGCAGAGGTTTTTGTAATACCAGGCCCTGTCAAAGGTCCCAGGGAGGATGCTGTCTGCAGGCTCTGTTTCCTGATTATCTCGGTAACCAGGGATTACGGTGATAGCACTGGAGGTCATAGTTTATCTGATTCAGAGCTAAACTGCCGTCCCAAGCATATAGCTAAGATTTGATAGTCTGAAATAAACTGGTGCATTTCCTTTTTAAAAAATTCAATTCCCACTTTGGGGAATTAGCATCTCACAGAAGTTATTGAATTAAGCAAATTTTACAAACTCATGCATTTTTAAAGGTGTGTTATTAAGGATGCAGTTGAAGAGAAAATGCAAAAGGACAAGTGTAAACACACACATACACACATACACTCGCTCTCTCTCCCAGACGACTTAAATTTTTTTCAAAATTCCCAAAGGGAATTTTCAATGAAGGAAAGCACCAGTGAGAAAATAAGATCCAATTTGTTGCTTGAGTTGAGTTTTAATAACTGTGTCATTGATGGCTTGGGATTCAGAAGAAGTGTTGGCTGAATATTTAAAATACACTTTGTAAGCTAAACTCAGAAGTATGGTTAGCAGAGGCGACTTCGTGAAAAATTCAGCTGCTGGAGCTCCTTACCATATCCTTGGAGGATGGGGCTTCTGAAAATGTACTGACCCCACTTGATAAACGACAACAGTATTTTTGTTGTTTAATTAAAAAAAGAAAGAAAACTGACCTCTTTAGGAATCAATATGGTACGGCATATGTAACTTTCAAAAAAGTTGCCCTCTTTTGGTACAAACTATTAGGTATAAAATAAGCTACAAGAATGTACAACACAGGGAATATAGCCAATATTTTATAATAACTATAAGTGGAGTATAACATTTAAAATGGTGAATCATTATACTGTACACCTGTAACATAATTTTTTACTTCAACTGTATTTCAATAAAAAAATTTAAAAAATAAAAAATATAATAAGATGCGCTCTTTCACTCATTAACAAAGTTTTTTGTTTTTTTTTTTTTTCTTTTTAGAAATCATAATGCTAGCAATTTGTGGTGAGCTGATACTACAAATGGATACAACTCCTTTTTTCTGATACTTATCTTTTTATCAATTTCTTTGTATGGGCTCTTTCTGTATCACACAGATTTTCTTTTCATTTTACATAGATGTCGCAAAGGCTTTTTAACTGATTTTGGTCTGGCTAGCTTCTTCTTTTGACATCAGGAAATAACAGATTCTGTCATTAAATCTAGCAATCTTTTCCTTTAAGTTTTTCCTAGTTTATCCTTCCCCTAACCCTTTCCCCTTTGATAACCATAGTTTGTCTTCTACATCTGTGTGTCTGTTTCTCTTTTGTACATAGATTCATTTAGTTTTTAGATTCCATATATAAGTGGTACCATATAATACTCGTCTTTCTCTGCATGACTTACTTCACTTAGTGTGGTAATCTCTAGGTCCATCCATGTTCCTGCAAATGGCATTATTTCATTCTTTTTTTATGGCTGAGTAGAATCCCATTGTATATATGTACCACATCTTCTTTATCCATTCCTCTTTAGATGGACACTTAGGTTGTTTCCACATCATGGCTATTGTAAATAGTGCTGCAATGAACATAGGGGTACATGTGTCTTTTCGAATTATGATTTTCTCTGGATATATAACCAGGAGTGGGATTGCTGGATCATATGGCAACTATTTTTAGTTTTTTAAGGAGCCTCCATACTGTTCTCCACAGTGGCTACACGAATTTACATTCCCACCAACAGTATAGGAGGGTCCCCTTTTCTGCACACCCTCTCCAGCATTTATAGACTTTTTGACGATGGCCAGATGGCCATTCTGACTCATCGTGGTTATTTGAATTTCTCTAATAATTAGCTACACTGAGCATCCCTTCATGCAGAGCATATTTTTAAACAAAAATGCAAATTAAAAAAAAAAAACACATTTAAGAATTCCCACCACCTCCAACCTCCGCTGCAGAAGACTGGGCAATACAAGCGCTTTCCTTCAGAAGCTTAGGAGTTTTATGAGGGAACGCTCCACGTTCTGGCTCCTACAACCTCAAAGTGCACCCCCAGCCAGCACTGCTCACGACCTCGGGCCCAATGGCTACAAAGTGACAACGATCCACGTGTTACGAGCACCCAGCTCTTAGTACTGCCTCTACATCCCTGAGTTGACAGACGGGGCTTTGCTGCACAGGGCTGGGAGCTTTCAGAGCGCATGGACCATCCCTGTTCCTCCCTGAAACCTCTTAAAAACTGGGACCTTCCACTGGTGACCCACCCCTGCAATAATTTCCAAGCCTCGATTGTGACTGTCTAACTCATGAAACTGGAAGTTCAGCTCCTGAACACGTGGTCCCTAATGACTCGGCATTTCTCCCTGTAAAGTCCACCGTTAGCCCTCCAGCCCCCCACCCAGCCGTAAACCGCCAAGGTCCCCATCTCTGGTGCATCCCCGTCACCCCAAAGGTGCCCACTGAACACCCTGGCTTCCCAGTTACTTCATCTCTTGACGTGAGACGAGTGCATCCTTGTCTTTCACTCATCATCCTAAATACATGCCGCAGGGACCTCCTCAAGACTCCACGTTTCCACTGCAGGGAGCACGGGTTCCATCCGTGGTTGGGGAACTAAGATCCCCAATGCCATGCTGCGTGGCCAAAAAGCAAAAAAAAAACTAAATACATGCCATGGATCTGGGAATAGCTGGAATTGTTCTACTCCTGAAATGTAAACACTTTCACCTTGTCCTAGCCTGCCAACACCTTTCCTACCATCCGACTTGGACCTCCAACCTGTCACCTCTCAAGCCACCAGTCCCCTTCTTTCTTCCTTCCCCTCCCCTACTCTGCCAGCCCAGTCGCTCTCCTGATGACCACCCAACGCTCACGGCCCGTCGTGTTTTGTGGTATGCCCCGGCAAAATCTCAATCATCCGTCAACTCCATGACCCTTCTCTCTGCCCCTGCATTGGACGGAAAATCACTCAGTCCCCACACATGGAGGCCAACACTCAAATCACAGTCTCCAAACAGAGCTGAGCTCGACACAGTCGGATAAGTCATCCCTGTGTTCGAGTTCCTCTGTGCTTCTTAAAAAGGAATATCCATGAAACGAACACAACATTGTAACTCAACTATACTTCAGTTAAAAAAAAAAAGGAATATCCAACCTCATGGACTGCCAGTTCCTCAAATGTCCCTCACTGTGCAGTCTGATGCAATCCTCAAGTTCACGGTCGCTGAATGCACTGCTGCCTTTTCACCTCTTCCTTACATGATGTCTCAGAAGTCCTGGTTGGTGCTAACCCTCCTTCCTTGAGATGCTCTTCACCCCTGAGTGCCATGACCCTACTTCTCCTAGTCTTTATTCTCATCCTCTGGCTGTTGTTTCACTTTTCTTTTGGGGATTCCTCCCGTTTTGCTCTTCCTTTGAATGCCTACCTGCCCTTCCATTTTCAGGATGCCTCAGAAGCAAGCACATGGATTTTCACTTTTTTTTAAATTGGAGTATAGTTGTTTTACCATGTGGCGTTAGTTTCTACAGTACAGCAAAGTGAATCAGCTCTACGTTTACATACGTCACCTCTTTTTTGGATTTCCTTCCCATTTAGGTCACCTCAGAGCACTGAGTAGACTTCCCTGTGCTCTACAGTAGGTTCTCATGAGTTATCTATTTTATACACAGTAGTGTATATATGTCAATCCCAATATCCCAAGTCATCCCACCCCACCCTTCCCCCCTTGGCATCCGTACATTTGTTCTCTATGTCTGCGTCTCTATTCTTGCCCTGCAAATAGCTTCATCTGTACCATTTTTCTAGATTCCACATATATGCATTAATATATGATATTTGTTTTTCTCTTTCTGACTTACTTCACTCTGTAGGACCGTCTCTAGGTCCATCCACGTCTCTACAAATGACCCAGTTCTGTTCCTTTTTACGGCTGAGTACAGATTTTCACATTTTAAAGAAGGTCTCATTTATCAAGAATAAGAGCATTTTAAAAATTCAAGATGGAAAATTGATGTATTGAATCCCAAGCGAAACACACAACCTTACAGCTCAGGTGACACTCTCTATGGAACAGCAGAAGGACAAAGAATATCGACATTGCAGTGTTAGTTCTCGAGAACTAGAAACAGGGAGGTGGATTCTGAAACTTTTATCCTGGATTAAGATGGAGATACATCTTGAGTCACAAGGTGCTCAACTGCTTTTAATATTCTTGCAAAGCCATCGAATCCACTCCCACATGTTTTGGACCAGTATCCACATGTGTAAGAAAAAGCCATGCTTTCCTAGCAATACCAGCACCACAGTCAGGGCCTTACAACTAAGAGGCACCTGCTTCCCATGACCTGGCCTTGAAAAATTACTTACTGGGTACCTACTATGGGCCTGGTCTATAGCATTCTAAAGAAGATGTCTTCTACAGAAACTCAACCAGAGCACTTTTGCCTGAGTAAATGCACCTGTCACCGAGGGGTTATTCACTGTACACTGCATTTCAGACTCCAACAACTATTTTAATCCAAGAGTTTTAGAAACAGTCCGTTTTTAAATGGATCATTCCTTAGACCTATGTCCAATAAGCCAAACCCTGGTTAGAATCATGCTGTATGTTTGAGGGACTTGGACCAATCCCTAAGCCTTCTTATTTTCAGAGTTTCTTTGGTTTTCTCGAGGTTCTTGGGACCATCCTGACCTCCTGCTAAATGAGGCTTTTCCAATGTATTCTCCATTTGTCAAGACAGATTTGATGTGTGGCCAAGAAAGCTCTGTGGCACATGGCTGACTACACCGCAGGTACAGAAAAGGATTCATTCTGTACCATCCCCCCAGCTCGCCTTTCATGAATTCATCCATTATTTTACTTCCGCTGGGTTCGCTGTTCCATTCCTGAATCCACAGACGGTGGTGCTGCCCAGAGCCCCAACGGGAATATCACTAGCAGGAGAAACTGAGGTTGCCTTATCAGACACAGCCCATAGGGGTGCCAGATCACAGACCCCAAGCAATTGACAACCAAACTCCTGAAGACTTCCGGGGTCCCACTAAGAAGGTCGGTGTTTCTTCCACGTAAGAAAAAGACTTAGTGTTTTTGTTTGAAAGAAAGAATCTCACGTAAGCCACTGGGTCCCAACCCTTAGAAGCGGCAGGGATTTTTTTTTTTTTAATTGAAAGGTTTGATTTGAACTCAGAGATTTATTTTTACGTTCACCTCATTGTTCTCGACTTGCATTCTCTTTGTAGGTTACAGAATTTGCCAGTCTCATACTGAGCAAAATAAAAGCCCATTGCAGGCAAATTCCACCCGACCCCCTGCAGCTGTGAGCACTGGAACGGGGTCACGTCACAGATAACAAACCACTGGCTGGAACCACTTCCACCCCTCCACCCGCTCCCCCTGCCCCCCACCCATTCACAGGTCTCTGGTAGATGTCATCACAACAGACAATGACACGCACCCGCCCCCCCCCAAGGAAAAACTACTTGGAGTGCATTGGAAAACACTGTGATTTTACCCATTTGTTCCTCCCCCAAAGCTCTGCTGCTTGAGAAGCTGAAAATCAGACTCGACAATACAGCCACGACTGCCCAAAGGCTCCACCCGTAAGTGTGCCCTGCTGAAATGGTGAGGCCAGCCACCGGTCACAGACGGAGACCCTTCCCCTTCGAAACCACTCGAGCGTTATCTGCACCTCCCTCGGGACACTCATTCATTCCTTTCTTCTCTGGGTTATTACAGGATCAACTGGAAGAATCTTAAATCCCTTAGGAGCCCCTAAATTCTCTTAAGCCAAGGTCTCATCATCATTGCATTCTCCCTGAAAAAAAAAAAAGGTAGGCACACAAATGGCATCTACTAGAGGTGATGAAGGAAGGAATCAGCTCTTTCCCTGTGACTTACTGTCGACTGTATACCACACTCTGACACAGCAGGAAGGTTGCCCTGGTTGGTGACAGCACGAAGGGAGGGGCCACCTGTGAAGCCCCGGGCCAGGTGCAGGGCACGCACTTCGTAGGCAGCGGCTGTGAGTCTTAGAACATTGCCCACCCCTCGAACTGCATGGCAGTATTAGAGTTCCAGGATTTCAGCTCCCCCTGCCAGCTTTTACCACGAGCTCCATGGCATAGACCTTACACCACACCTGTGCGGTCAGTCCTTCCCGCGTCATGATAACAAGACCAGCTACAGCCATCACACAAGTAAGAATAAGGCCATCCAGCACCGTGATATGGGGTGAGATTGGCCATGGCGGACAATTAAATAAGAAAGGTTCTTTTTATGAATTTGCCTTTACAGGTACAGAGAAACGATGTTGCCTCCAAACATTTAGAGAGAAAATGCTCTCAAGGACAGAGACGTACCCTCTCTGGGTAACATCTTGTAGCTCAGCTGCCCGTGGTACTAGCAGCATTTCTTTTTAAGCCAATACTCTCATGTTATTTTATTACATAATTACCCAGAGTGCTACAGTCCCCTTCTGTGTGACAATAAAAGGCTCTTTTTGGAAAGAAGGAATATTCCTCCAAATGCTCAGAGGTATTTGTAAAACAACAGAAACATCCTGAGAAATGAATGTAATGGCTTAAGGGAAGGATTTTTATTTTTTGGCAAAAAAAGAATGCAGTCATCTATTAATATGATATCAGGGTCTAATGCAGATCTCAAAGATTAAAAAACATTCTCTGTTTTATTCAAGAGGGACCAGTAGCAGGAAAGCATTGGAAGTTAGACTTTTTCGATGAGTCAGGGTAGGCATATGCACTGCTCTAATTAAATAAAAATTAATCAGTAAGTGTGATGACACCAGCATGAGTTTGCTTGCTAGCCAACAAACGTCAGAGAGCTGTACACGAAACCTGTTACACTAACATATAACGCTCATTAAAGAGATAGAATATTCTACTGACTCACACTACGAAGTATTCTACTGATTTACACTACGACAGTGTGGAAAATGTAAACTAATTTACATGCAACGTTTTAAGAATGAAAAGTGAAAGAAGGCAGGCTTGTATGGGTGTCTGTCAAAGCCCTAAGTATAATGAATTCTTCTTACGAATCTCATTAGGCAGGTTGTCCTGGTTTTGTTTTTCCTAGTACGTATTCAGCATCTGTGCTCACTTCTGTTGTCTGACAGCACCACAGAGAAGGTTAGAAAAGAAAGAACCTTGGAAGTTACCTCGTCTGAATTCATCAGGCCCACAGGTTTAAGACATCTCTCAAGTTCACGGAGATAGTAACCGAAGGAGCTAGAAGCTAGAAGAAGGGTACAGTCATCTTGTCCAAAAGACGGTGCTCCTTAGAAGATTTAAAGGAAACAAACCTTGTTCTTGTCATTCCCAACGTTGGTGACCAAATCACGCTCAGTTTGCTTTTAATACAAACCAACCAAGAAACTCTGCGGCCATGTTCAAACATCTCCAAAACACCTCGATGAAAAAACGATCAATCCAGGGCATAAAAAGAAAAGGAAGGAAGAACGAGAGGAGGAGGGGAAGGAAAAGAAAGGAACTATGCAAAAATCTTAAGCAACCTGTTTACGGGTGCCATTTGCTCAATGTTGTCCAATTTTGTCCAGATGGAGACAAAAACGTCACCAAAAGAGACATCTCTGGGATAGACAGGAATTGAATGCGAAGTTCAGAACCCACTGATTTTCCATCCCTTTGCTTAACCCACATACTCTGGCTTCCTCTACACTCTGTGGAATAGACCCAAGACTGCTTAGCTGTGCAGAAGAGAGCACGGTCACCATGATCTCGCGTCGATGTGCAAGACACCGTTTAAAAAGGAAACCTCAGGGCTTCCCTGGTGGCGCAGGGGTTGAGAGTCCGCCTGCCAATGCAGGGGACACGGGTTCGTGCCCCGGTCCGGGAAGATCCCACATGCCGCGGAGCGGCTGGGCCCGTGAGCCATGGCCGCTGAGCCTGCGCGTCCGGAGCCTGTGCTCCGCAACGGGAGAGGCCACAACAGTGAGAGGCCCGCGTACCGCAAAAAAAATAAAAAAATAAAAAGGAAACCTCAGAAGGAAGTCTTCCCAGTACCTCTGAAAAACATGCTACGTTTCTCAGAAATAGGGTAATCTGCTTAGGGAGAAGGGACACAGAGAGCAAGGCAATCCCTGCCATCCTCACAGACGCAGCAAGAAGAACACAAGCTGGAGAAGAAGGAAACACAGTGGGGCTCACAGCATCCATGGAAGACCCCAGGGCTACTGCATCGAGACTCACCAAGGCCGTAGCCCATGGAGGGTCCTCTGCCTCCCGAATCTACCCTGTGCCTAACTTTGCTACAGACAAGGGGTTGTTCACATTGAATTGCTAAAATAATAAGTGGTGATAAGGATTAATGCTGTGATTCCTTTTCTTCGTTCATCTCTTTGATCACCAGCCCACAGACCCAGACTCCTCTTGCTTCTGTATCCACCGGTAACCGCAAGCATGGACTCGGGGCTGAGATGCTTTTTATACTCTGCTTACCTTTCACAGTTAGTGTTTGTTTGGCTTCCTTTTTTTTGAAACACAAAAACAAAAAGCACGTGCTGTCTCTAAAGGCATCGGGGACATAGGTGGAAACTCAGAGGACATGAGATAGAAGCAGGAAAAGCCTCAGTCACATTTGAAGGACAGACTGAAGATAAAGGTACACATACCAACACTCCAATCCATTTCCTCGGCAGCATCTCCATAAGCGCCATGTTGACTTTTGCCGGCAAAGTCCTTCGAAGAGAAGAGAGCCGTGTGCATGTGTAGGAAAGCCAGGACAAGCAAGAAAGGGGTCTTAGCATTCCTGAAAAAAAAAAAAAAACAAAATCTAAGAGCAAAATAAACATGTTGGCCACCGTTGTTGTTTGTTTGTTTGTTTTTATTCTGAAAGTGAAAATGTATATTCCCTTGGTAAAAAAAGATGGCACTTATAATTTCAGTCTCAAACAATAATATCAGATTCAGCATACTAACTAAGGAAAATTAAATCAGCTCCGACTTAATGGCAGTGAACTTTAAAAAAAATTTTTTATTTTGTATCGGAATGTAGTTGATTAACAATGTTGTGTTGGTTTCGGGCATACAGCAAATGGATTCAGTTATCCATATACCTGTATCTGTTGTTTTTCAAATTCTTTTCTCATTTAGGTTATTACAGGATATTGAGCAGAGTTCTCTGTGCTATACGCAAGGTCCTTGTTGGTTATCTATTTTAAATATGGCAGTGTGTACGTGTCAATCCCAAACTCCCAATCTATCTCTCCCTGCTACCCTTCTCCACTGGTTACCACAAGTTTGTTCTCTAAGTCTGTGAGTCTGCTTCTGTTTTGTAAACAAGTTCATTTGTATCAGTTTTTTAAGATTTCATGTATAAGCAGTATCATATAATATTTGTATTTTTCTGACTTACTTCACTTAGTATGATCATCTCCAGGTCCATCCATGTTGCTGCAACTGGCATTATTTCATTCTTTTTTACTGGCTGAGTAATATTCCATTGTATATATGTACCACACCTTCCTCATGCATTCCCGTATGTTCATAGCGGCACTAGTCACAATAGCCAAAACATGGAAGCAACCTAAGTGTCCATCAACGAATGAAAGGATAAAGAAGATATGGCCACCATTCTGATTAGGATCAACCTATGATGACACGATGCAGTTTGAAAATTCAGAAAACACCACTGAATGATGCCGAATACTGAATCTCTTATTTGGAGGATGGCAAGTCTCTCTCCATAGGTAACTCATTGTACCCTCTACAGATCAGCAGACTGATGTGCTATGTCCTTGAGATATTCTACAAAGAGACAACTCAGAAAAAAAAATGTATGGGAGAATGACCTACTTTTTTCTTGAATTCTATTCTTCCCTCTCTCTCTGAAATTTATATGAATTGAAGCACCTACAAAACTGTATCCTTTCTGGAAAACACACACACACAGACACACACACGCACAAGCATGAGCACACTCCTATCTAGTAAAGACAGTATCTTGAGTTGTCAACTACTTAGATCCACAGTTGAAAGCCAGTTCAACCCTGTGTGCCGCCATGTTGCCCACCTTCTACTACAGAACAAGTCTCCTGGCAGGAACACTCCACTGCCAATACTGAATTTTGGAAGTTAAATGGAACATCCTCTGAACTGGCCTCAATCTGTACTTTAGCCGAGAGAGATGGATGGTATTGCAAAAGCTTTTCGTAGTTCAGAGTACACCTAAACCTACTCTGGTGGAACTGTTGAGAAAGCACAGATGCTGGAGCATTGTAAGTCCCTGGAGCATTAAAAGTCACTGTGCACATGTGGTCCTTGGGACAACTGCCAGGCAGCATGGTTACTGTAGGGAGGTCTGGGGGTTCACACCCGAGTCTGCTCAAAGGGATCAATAAGTCACATCACTTCCTATTGACATCTAGTGGACCTCTGAGAAATGCACTCAATTGCTGTGTTTCAATTTCATGCAGTAGCCTTCTCCTATACCTTATTCCAGGCGACCATCAGCAATTCCTTTCTGGCTAAAAGGGAATACTGAGTGAGTGCCCTTGTGAAGGCTATCAGGGCACAAATGAAGAAGGGAATGAATGCATTAATGGGTGAATGAATGTAATTTCTAATAAAGCATTTGCTGGTCTACCCAAGGGTCACTTCTATGCTCTCCTTCTCCCACTAGACCACAGGCTGGGGCATGTCATCTACATCTGTGGATTCCTGGCACCAGCACGGTGACTGGCAGGTAGCATCGGTTCCGTAAACCTCTGTTATTCAATGAAATACTGCATTAGCTCTTTCAGTTTCAAAAGTACCACCCAGAACTTCAGTGAACTACTCGGGACTCATGAATGCAACGTGGTTCATGTAAAAGTTGCTCTACAGCAGGTATTATTATATATATGCATGTATATATATTTTATATATACAAAATAATATACATACACATATATGTATAAATATTTTATATATATACACACGCACACACACACATATGTGTCTGTGTGTATCTATATATGTAGGTCTGTATCTCCAAACTTCTAACCTAAGTCAAAAGTCTCTGGCTGTTTTGGAGGAATCACACCCTGTGTTCGACATCTTTGCCACTGAGCAAAAGTTCTAAAGGAAGAATCTATTTAATTCAAGCAACGAGCAAAAGTTGTAAAGGAAGAATCTATTTAATTCAAGCAACGTTGCTTGTATATGTTTACTTACGAACCTAACCCCTCATGAGAACCAAAACCACTTCAAATTTACAGCTGGGTCTCACAAATGCCATAACTTTACCTCTAATAAATAAATGGATGACACTCTTCTAAATTCATTTTCAATTTCCTAATGTGACAACAACTTGGGTTCCTTCAGCTCCTACTGCACTAGGGGGTCAACTGCTCACATCTACTGAGCATCACACTTTCAAGGTCGCTCGCTTTGGGGAACAGAAAATAAACACAAAAGAACACACGATGAGTAGTCAGGCACTTCCTGTTCTCTGAAAACAGCAAATTCACCAACTTGTTGTTGATTACTTGAATAGTGTTTTATATTTCCAGCTCTGGGAGATGAAGTGTCACATTTTTTTTTCTTTTACAAGAGTATAAAATGAAGAAATACTGTTATTATTTCACAACTAGGATAGCAAAAAAAAAAAAAAAAGGTTATAAGTGGCTTGCCCCACTTCTCTCAGTAACTAGAGTTTGAAGGCAGGAGAATTAGAACCCACAACGTCTGTTGTATAAATCTCACTGTTGCCTCTCAGAAAGAAAAGAAGAGATATTCATGTGCAGACAGACGCACAGAGGCTGTCATCCGAGCTGATGATCTTCTCATGAGCATGTGTACCAAAGGCATCCCTTGGCTACCTCAAAGGGTACATACCTTTGAAGACCCTGAAAGAAGTGAGACTAAGCCATGGTACACCAGGGACTTTGGCCACACAGGTGGCCTGTTCAATTTCCACCCCAGTCATTCTGGGTGCACGTTTCCTCACACCTGGATGCACTGTACCTCCTTCTCAAGAAGCAGATTAGGGCCCTAAAAACTGGCTTGGATTTCCCAAAAGGAACATAAAATCTCACTCTTCATACTCGTCCCAAAATAGACAGTTACATTACGAATGGGTACAATCTCACCTCACGGCCACCTGAGGTTCATCTGGTCTCCTATTTATCTTTAGACTTAGCGTTAAGGAAAATAGACAAGGAAGCTTAAAAACTCCATTTCCCAAGCAAGTACATGGTCATAACTTAAAATGCAGGATGTGGGCTTCCCCGGTGGCGCAGTGGTTGAGAGTCCGCCTGCCGATGTAGGGGACGCGGGTTCGTGCCCCGGTCCGGGAAGATCCCACATGCCGTGGAGCGGCTGGGCCCGTGAGCCATGGCCGCTGAGCCTGCGCGTCCGGAGCCTGTGCTCCGCAACGGGAGAGGCCACAACAGTGAGAGGTCCGCGTACCGAAAAAAAAAAAAAAATGCAGGATGTGAGTGGCAGAGAAGGATGAGCTACTGCACGCCCAACAGCTTGGGGGAAAAAAAAGAAAACTGAGGAAAGAGGCAGCCATCAACATTACTGGCATTTTATAATCACAGGGATCACAAGATGAAGGCATTTGAAAACGTGAGGTGAGAATGAAAAAGCAAAGGATAAAGTGGGGGCAACAAGCAAACAAGGGAGCCCAAGACCAACGTCGTTCGTAAAGAGGGCAGGAAGAACAGTTGAGTTGAGTCCAAGAGGTACCCCTTTGGGGCTCAATCAATGACCACAGGATGTGATTTCTGTCTTGTAATGTAGGGGGACCCTGAGTGGAAGGGGAGAGGGCCATTCTTGCATTGAATATAAATATGCACCTATGTAGAGAATTATTTTTCTGTAATCTCTTTGGCATCCAGTAGACTGCCCATGACCGATACCAGCCAAGGTGCTAGGTGTCCAAGAAGACTGATGAGGTTTTCTACACAAAAACCAACCCTGGAACATTTAGGGAAGCGTACCCAGCTGCACAAACTCCGAACCACGAAGACTTACCCTCCGGGAACAGAGGGGTGATCAATGTAGCACGGGCATGTGTGCTGGACAGACATCCATCATTACTGCCCTGCACACACCCTGAGATGTGACGGACAGCCTGCTCTTTGGTGGGGGGGGGGGAGGAACCCTTGCTCAGCCTTATCCTTCAAGAGAGCGCAGGAAAGGCCATCCTCCCTCGTTCAGAAGGCCCAGGTCTCTCCTCCTCTCTACGACCTTGAAAACTAAATGATGCTAGAGCAAGTTGGCGGGAGGGAGATATCTCCGTAACTGCTTAGCTCCTTTTTTATTAGCTGGAGCACTTCAGTAAACAACGCTCTTGAAAATGTATTGCCACTTTCTCGCACGCTGTGTGAAAAGACAGGACTTTCAGCTGCTACATGCCTTCCCTCTATTTGTTACAAATACAGAAGGCAGGTGTGCACCTTCCCGGCAACCTGCAATCACTCCAATCTCAGGATCAAAAAGATTTACATCCCGTCCACGCGTGAGTGAAACCTAGGCAAGAAGATGGCTATGGCGTTATTATTATTATTTTTTCTGTCTGCCACGGTCTTGCATACCATGTTCCTCTTCTCAAAGTTTGACCTTGATTATTCACAGAGTGTCCCCATTTGAGTCAGCGTAGGGAATGATAAGAATGCAAATAGGGACGTCTGTGGATTCCTCCTGAGACCCCTCAGATGCTGGTGATTAGACTGAGGCATAAACCAGGTAGCGGTGTCAACAGTCACCCAGCCGGAGTCCGTGTGACGACCACTCTGTATGCACAGAGGTGGACACGCCTGGCTGTTCACTTCATCCATCCAGGCCTTTCACATCTATTCTGCCCACGTGACTCCAGGCACTAAAAATATAAAGCTAAGCTGGACCGGCTCCTGCCACCAGCAACTCACAGTTCAGACAAGACCATGAATAATTGGTCTCAGCTGCTTTAAGTTCCACGATGGAGCACATCAGTGGATGGATACAGAGAAGGAGAGTGAATCTCAACCTGGTAGGGGTCAGAACTCACTCCTGGAGAGAGAGAGAGACTCCAGAAGTTCCTGCCGTGCGCCAGTGTATGTGAACGCTTTCCATAAATGCATCGGCGTCTGAGCCATGGTCCCCTGGATGCTATTCAGATACAGGAGTGGACAATGGCAGAGACGTAACCTGTGTACTTACCTGGTGAGCTTTTAAAAGCACACTTTCTATGGCATGTGGCCCCAAACGATTCACTGAACACTTCAGGATACATTTTTTAAAACAAAACCCCCACTATATGGATTTTTACCGCTAACTGAAAGATACCACTGACTTCCGGGGAAGATAGCGGAAGAGTAAGACGCGGAGATCACCTTCCTCCCCACAGATACACCAGAAATACAGCTACACGTGGAACAACTCCTACAGAACACCTACTGAACGCTGGCAGAAGACCTCAGACCTCCCAAAAGGCAAGAAACTCCCCACGTACCTGGGTAGGGCAAAGCGGAAAGATTCCCGCACAGAGGGTCGGTGCCGACCGGCACTCACCAGCCCGAAAGGCTTGTCTGCTCGGCCCCCGGGGTGGGCGGGGCTGGGAGCTGAGGCTTGGGCTTCAGTCGGAGCGCAGGGAGAGGACTGGGGCTGGCGGCGTGAACACAGCCTGAAGGAGCTAATGCGCCACAGCTAGCCGGGAGGGAGTCCGGGAAAAGTCTGGAGCTGCCGAAGAGGCAAGAGACTTTTTCTTCCCTCTTTGTTTCCTGGTGGGCGAGGAGAGGGGATTCAGAGCGCTGCTTAAAGGAGCTGCAGAGACGGGCGCGAGCCGCGGCTGAAAGCGCGGAGCCCAGAGACGGGCGTGGGACGCTAAGGCTGCTGCTGCCGCCACCAAGAAGCCTGTGTGCGAGCGCAGGTCACTGTCCACGCCCCCCTTCCGGGGAGCCTGTGCAGCCCGTCACTGCCGGGGTCCCGGGATCCAGGGACCGCTTCCTTGGGAGAACGCACGGCGCGCCTCGGGCTGGTGCAACGTCACGCCGTCGCCCCGCCTCCGTGCCCCTCCCTCCCCCCAAGCGGCTGCTCCTTTAACCCTGTCCTGTCTGAGCGAAGAACAGACGCCCTCCAGCGACCTACACGGAGAGGCGGGGCCCAATCCAAAGCTGAGACCCGGGAGCTGTGAGAACAAAGAAGAGAAAGGGAAATCTCTCCCAGCAGCCTAAGAAGCAGCGGATTAAAGCTCCACAATCAACTTGATGTACCCTGCATCTGTGGAATACATGAATAGACAACGAATCACCCCAAATTGAGGAGCCAGGAGTCAGTGCTATGCCTCTGAGGTGGGAGAGCCAACTTCAGGACACTGGTCTACAAGGGACCTCCCAGCTCCACATAATATCAAACGGCGAAAATCTTCCAGAGATCTACATCTCAGCACCAGCACCCAGCTTCACTCAACGACCAGCAAGCTACAGTGCTGGACACCCTATGCCAAACAACTAGCAAGACAGGAACACAATGCCACCCATTAGCAGAGAGGCTGCCTAAAATCATAAAAACTCCACAGACACCCCAAAACACACCACCAGACGTGGACCTGCCTACCATAAAGACAAGATCCAGCCTCATCCACCAGAACACAGGCACTAGTCCCCTCCACCAGGAAGCCTACACAACCCACTGAACCAACCTTAGCCACTGGGGACAGACACCAAAAACAATGGGAACTACGAACCTGCAGCCTGCAAAAAGGAGACCCCAAACACAGTAAGATAAGCAAAATGAGAAGACAGAAAAACACACAGCAGGAGAAGGAGCAAGATAAAAACCCACCAGACCTAACAAATGAAGAGGAAATAGGCAGTCTAGCTGAAAAAGAATTCAGAATAATGATAGTAAAGATGATCTAAAATCTTGGAAATAAAATAGACAAAATGCAAGAAACAGTTAACAAGGACCTAGAAGAACTAAAGATGAATCAAGCATCGATTAAAAACACAATAAATGAAATGAAAAATACTCTAGATGGAATCAATAGCAGAATAACTGAGGCAGAAGAACGGATAAGTGACGTGGAAGATAAAATAGTGGAAATAACTACTGCAGAGCAGAAGAAAGAAAAAAGAATGAAAAGAACTGAGGACAGTCTCAGAGACCTCTGGGACAACATTAAACGCACCAACATTCGAATTATAGGGGTTCCAGAAGAAGAAGAGAAAAAGAAAGGGACTGAGAAAATATTTGAAGAGATTATAGTAGAAAACTTCCCTAATATGGGAAAGGAAATAGTCAAGCCCAGGAGGCACAGAGAGTCCCATACAGGATAAATCCAAGGAGAAATACGCCACGACGCATATTAATCAAACTGTCAAAAATTAAATACAAAGAAAACATATTAAAAGCAGCAAGGGAAAAACAACAAATAACACACAAGGGAATCCCCATAAGGCTAACAGCTGATCTTTCAGCAGAAACTCTGCAAGCCAGAAGGGATTGGCAGGACATATTTAAAGTGATGAAGGAGAGAAATCTGCAGCCAAGATTACTCTACCCAGCAAGGATCTCATTCAGATTTGATGGAGAAATTAAAACCTTTACAGACAAGCAAAAGCTGAGAGAGTTCAGCACCACCAAACCAGCTTTACAACAAATGTTAAAGGAACTTCTCTAGGCAAGAAACACAACAGAAGGAAAAGACCTACAATAACGAACCCAAAACAATTAAGGAAATGGGAATAGGAAAATACATATCGATAATTACCTTAAATGTAAATGGACTAAATGCTCCCACCAAAAGACACAGATTGGCTGAATGGATACAAAAACAAGACCCATATATATGCTGTCTACAAGAGACCCACTTCAGACCTAGAGACACATACAGACTGAAAGTAAGGGGATGGAAAAAGATATTCCATGCAAATGGAAACCAAAAGAAAGCTGGAGTAGCAATTCTCATATCACACAAAATAGACTTTAAAATAAAGACTCCTAGAAGAGACAAAGAAGGACACTACATAATGATCAAGGGATCGATCCAAGAAGACGATATAACAATTGTAAATATTTATGCACCCAACATAGGAGCACCTCAATACATAAGGCAAATACTAACAGCCATAAAAGGGGAAATCGACAGTAACACATTCATAGTAGGGGACTTTAACACCCCACTTTCACCAATGGACAGATCATCCAAAATGAAAATAAATAAGGAAACACAAGCTTTAAATGATACATTAAACAAGATGGGCTTAATTGATATTTATAGGACATTCCATCCAAAAAGAACAGAATACACATTTTTCTCAAGTGCTCATGGAACATTCTCCAGGATAGATCATATCTTGGGTCACAAATCAAGCCTTGGTAAATTTAAGAAAATTGAAATTGTATCAACTATCTTTTCCGACCACAATGCTATAAGCCTAGATATCAATTACAGGAAAAGATCTGTAAAAAATACAAACACATGGAGGCTAAACAATACACTACTTAATAACGAAGTGATCACTGAAGAAATCAAAGAGGAAATTAAAAAATACCTAGAAACAGATGACAATGGAGACACGATGACCCAAAACCTGTGGGATGCAGCAAAAGCAGATCTAAGAGGGAAGTTTATAGCAATACAATCCCACCTTAAGAAACAGGAAACATCTCGAATAAGCAACCTAACCTTGCACCTAAATCAATTAGAGAAAGAAGAACAAAAACACCCCAAAGTTAGCAGAAGGAAAGAAATCATAAAAATCAGATCAGAAATAAATGAAAAAGAAATGAAGGAAATGATAGCAAAGATCAATAAAACTCAAAGCTGGTCCTTTGAGAAGATAAACAAAATTGATAAACCATTAGCCAGACTCATCAAGAAAAAAAGGGAGAAGACTCAAATCAATAGAATTAGAAATGAAAAAGGAGAAGTAACAACTGACACTGCAGAAATACAAAAGATCATGAGAGATTACTACAAGCAACTCTATGCCAATAAAATGGACAACCTGGAAGAAATGGACAAATTCTTAGAAATGCACAACCTGCCAAGACTGAATCAGGAAGAAGTAGAAAATATGAACAGACTAATCACAAGCATTGAAATTGAAACTGTGATAAAAAATCTTCCAACAAACAAAAGCCCAGGACCAGATGGCTTCACAGGCGAATTCTATCAAACATTTAGAGAAGAGCTAACACCTATCCTTCTCAAACTCTTCCAAAATATAGCGGAGGGAGGAACACTCCCAAACTCATTCTACGAGGCCACCATCACCTTGATACCAAAACCAGACAAGGATGTCAAAAAGAAAGAAAACTACAGGCCAATATCACTGATGAACATAGATGCAAAAATCCTCAACAAAATACTAGCAAACAGAATCCAAAAGCACATTAAAAGGATCATACACCATGATCAAGTGGGGTTTATTCCAGGAATGCAAGGATTCTTCAATATACGCAAAACAATTAACGTGATACACCATATTAACAAATTGAAGGAGAAAAACCATATGATCATCTCAATAGATGCAGAGAAAGCTTTCGACAAAATTCAACACCCGTTTATGATAAAAACCCTGCAGAAAGTAGGCATAGAGGGAACTTTCCTCAACATAATAAAGGCCATATATGACAAACCCACAGCCAACATCATCCTCAATGGTGAAAAACTGAAACCATTTCCACTAAGATCAGGAACAAGACAAGGTTGCCCACTCTCACCATTCTTATTCAACATAGTTTTGGAAGTTTTAGCCACAGCAATCAGAGAAGAAAAGGAAATAAAAGGAATCCAAATTGGAAAAGAAGAAGTAAAGCTGTCACTGTTTGCAGATGACATGATACTATACATAGAGAATCCTAAAGATGCTACCAGAAAACTACTAGAGCTAATCAATGAGTTTGGTAAAGTAGCAGGATACAAAATTAATGCACAGAAATGTCTGGCATTCCTATACACTAATGATGAAAAATCTGAAAGTGAAATCAAGAAAACACTCCCATTTACCATTGCAACAAAAAGAATAAAATATCTAGGAATAAACCTACCTAAGGAGACAAAAGACCTGTATGCAGAAAATTATAAGACACTGATGAAAGAAATTAGAGATGATACAAATAGATGGAGAGATATACCATGTTCTTGGATTGGAAGAATCAACATTGTGAAAATGACTCTACTACCCAAAGCAATCTACAGATTCAATGCAATCCCTATCAAACTACCACTGGCATTTTTCACAGAACTAGAACAAAAAATTTCACAATTTCTATGGAAACACAAAAGACCCTGAATAGCCAAAGCAATCTTGAGAACAAAAAATGGAGCTGGAGCAATCAGGCTCCCTGACTTCAGACTATACTACAAAGCTACAGTAATCAAGACAGTATGGTACTGGCACAAAAACAGAAAGATAGGTCAATGGAACAGGATAGAAAGCCCAGAGATAAACCCACGCACATATGGTCACCTTATCTTTGATAAAGGAGGCAGGAATGTACAGTGGAGAAAGGACAGTCTCTTCAATAAGTGGTGCTGGGAAAACTGGATAGGGACATGTAAAAGTATGAGATTAGATCACTCCCTAACACCATACACAAAAATAAGCTCAAAATGGATTAAGGACCTAAATGTAAGGCCAGAAACTATCAAACTCTGAGAGGAAAACATAGGCAGAACACTCTCTGACATAAATCACCACAAGATCCTTTTGGACCCACCTCCTAGAGAAATGGAAATAAAAACAAAAATAAACAAATGGGACCTAATGAAACTTCAAAGCTTTTGCACAGCAAAGGAAACCATAAACAAGACCAAAAGACAACCCTTACAATGGGAGAAAATATTTGCAAATGAAGCAACTGACAAAGGATTAATCTCCAAAATTTATAAGCAGCTCATGCAGCTCAATAACAAAAAAACAAACAACCAAGGGAGACGCAAAAGGGAGGGGATATGGAAACATATGTATATGTATAACTGATTAAATTTGTTATAAAGCAAAAAAAAAAAAAAAAAAAAAAGAATATAACCCTGAGCAAGATATTTAACTTCTCTAAACTTGGGTTTCTTGTATGTAAAATAGGGATAATAATACCTTATCTCCAGGATAACTTGGGTTATTTATTTATTTAACTTTATTTACATATCACTTACTATGCCAGGTGCTGCTCTAAATGCTTTGTAAATATTGTGTGGATTAAATGGTAATAGTGTAAGTAATGTGTCTAGCACAATGTCAAGCTCATAGTAAGTGTGAAAACAAATATCTGTCATTGTCACTCTTATTCATATGAGCTCTATATGAAAAATTTTTTTCTAGAAAAATCCACAAATATTTCTCTAGGGAATTGAGACTGTTCTTTAGCAACCACTACTCTCTCTGATAATTAAAGCATAGTATATTGACAATTGAAAAAAAAAACAAAAAAACAAAAAAACAACCAACCCAATCCAAAAATGGGCAGAAGACCTAAATAGACATTTCTCCACAGAAGATATACAGACTGCCAACAAACACATGAAAGGATGCTCAACATCTTTAATCATTAGAGAAATGCAAATCAAAACTACAATGAGATATCATCTCACACCAGTCAGAATGGCCATCATCCAAAAATCTAGAAACAATAAATGCTGGAGTGCTTCCCTGGTGGTGCAGTGGTTGAGAGTCCGCCTGTTGATGCAGGGGACATGGGTTCGTTCCCTGGTTTGGGAAGATCCCACATGCCGCGGAGCGGCTGGGCCCATGAGCCATGGCCGCTGAACCTGCGCATCCGGAGCCTGTGCTCTGCAACGGGAGAGGCCACAACAGTGAGAGGCCTGTGTACCGCAAAAAAAAAAAAAAAATGCTGGAGAGGGTGTGGAAAAAAGGGAACACTCTTGCACTGCTGGTGGGAATGTGAATTGGTACAGCCACTATGGAGAACAGTATGGAGGTTCCTTAAAAAACTACAAATAGAACTACCATATGGCCCAGCAATCCCACTACTGGGCATATACCCTGAGAAAACCATAATTCAAAAAGAGACATGTACCAAAATGTTCATAGCAGCCCTATTTACAATAGCCCGGAGATGGAAACAACCTAAGTGTCCATCATCGGATGAATGGGTAAAGAAGATGTGGCACATATATACAATGGAATATTACTCAGCCATAAAAAGAAACAAAATTGAGTTAATTGTAGTGGACCTAGAGTCTGTCATACAGAGTGAAGTAAGTCAGAAGGACAAAAACAAATACCGTATGCTAACACATATATATGGAATTTAAGGGGAAAAAATGTCATGAAGAACATAGGGGTAAGACGGGAATAAAGACACAGACCTACTAGAGAATGGACTTGAGGATATGGGGAGGGGGAAGGGTAAGCTGTGACAAAGCGAGAGAGAGGCATGGACATATATACACTACCAAACATAAGGTAGATAGATAGTGGGAAGCAGCCGCATAGCACAGGGAGATCAGCTCGGTGCTTTGTGACCGCCTGGAGGGGTGGGATAGGGAGGGTGGGTGGGAGACGCAAGAGGGAGGGGATATGGGAACATACGTGTATGTATAACTGATTAATTTTGTTATAAAGCAGTAAATTCAAAAAAAAAAAAAGAAAGATACCACTAATAGGATGACAATTAGTTGTGAGGGGGGAAAAACTGGGAACAATTTTAACTTTCTACTTCTTTATATTTTTATGCTGCTTTGATTTTTTAAAGTAGCACATGCTATTTACAAAACCACAGAAAAACGAAGATATATCTTAAATATAAAAACGAAGACAGGAAAACCATGAAAGCCACCTTTCCCCCACAAAAACAGAGGGAAAAGAAATAGATGCCCAGGTCTGAAAGTCGGTTTGTGTAACGAGATTTAAGATGCTGCCCTATGTTTCGTCCTGCTGGCGTCCCTGCAGCTATGACAAGCACCCCTGCTTCCCCACAAGCACCCTAGCTTCCCCACAATGGCCTGGTCTGTGAAGTTTCACTACGGGCTCTCTTTGTGAGATGATCCTTCACAGACAGCCTTGCCTGTGACTCTGTGTGGCTCCTATAGATTATATGGCTTAGTACCCACAATGGGGTACAGTGAGGGCGCCCGACAAGAGACACCATCCGTAATCGGGCTCAACTGTCCACGCACAGAGGAACTTCAATCAAAGAGCTTGAGGTCAGCCACACGCCCCAGTCCGGAACAGGTGGTGGGAAGATTCTTTGATGCTTCCGGTTTTAAATTACCTGGCGTTCATTCGTTAAGTATCCTAACCCAGAGGTATTGAACATCTGTAGGAAAAAAAGTCAAATTTCTTTATGCTTCAGGAAGTAGGAAAGAAGTAACAATGGAAATCGTTGTAATAGGAGATTTGACACGAGGGAAGAGGATGGATTTCCAAACTCCTTCTGTTTCCGCTTCTGCTGCTTCTCCAGTTTCTGCTGCTTCTTCTGTTTCTGCTTCTTTTCCTCCTTCTGCTTCTGTTTCTGTTTCTTGTCTTCTTCCTCCTCATCGTCCCCCTCCTTCAAGTCTATGCATGCCCCCTTTGGTCCCTGGCAAAGAGGACAGGCTCACGACAAACTGACGAGAGGCCCTGTCCACTCTCAGCTTTCTAGACGGAGCCCCCTTCCTCTCTGGAGAAGGCCCCCCGCCCACTTAAGTGGACACAAGGATCCTTGTAGACTATCTCTGGGGACAATGCAGGTGGGTGATGAGTGGGGACTGCCTCGCCGAAGGGTTCATCGTGACTTGTCCTAGAAGCAGGTAGAGGAAGTATGACTGAGTAATCATGCCAAGTGCTCAGGAGTGCCCTAAAAGGATGGGGGTACAACAGCATGGGGGTGTGTCCCCTTGAATGGACCCTCCAAGGGAAACAAACATGACTGCCCGTGTTATCCCATCCCAGGAAAACTGCCCTGTCTGGGATACCTGTTAGTAGGTGGATGACCGATATAAAGATAGGTCATCTATTCTACAGGTTCCCTCCCAGCCTGGACCCACGAAAGAAGCACATGCAGGATGTGAGCAGCCCACCCTCACGCTTCGCCAGAGGGAACCAGGGAAGTGAGTATAATGGGGATCCCTTCTAAGACGTGGAGCACACAGCAATTCGCTCAACATCAGGACCGAATGCTAAAAAACCAGGCCAATATTTTTAAAAATCGAGAAATTTCCAACTTAAACCCCCACCCCGGGCTTCCCTGGTGGCGCAGTCATCGAGAGTCCACCTGCCGATGCAGGGGACGCGGGTTCGTGCCCCGGTCCGGAAAGATCCCACATGCCGCAGAGTGGCTGGGCCCGTGAGCCATGGCCTATGAGCCTGCGCGTCTGGAGCCTGTGCTCCGCAACGGGAGAGGCCACAACAGTGAGAGGCCCGCATACCACAAAAAAAAAAAAAAGAAAAAAAAATCCCCCAAAACAGTCCCCCGCACACACGCAAATCGGTATTTCTGATTTCTCTGGAACGCTGGGATGCTGGGAGTACCACCCACACTCCTTCGGGGCCGTAGTTAGCAGGAGCCCTCAGGAGCCAGCCATCCGAATGGGCTGCACCACATCCAGCTCCCTCGGGCCCCAAGCCTCATCCCATCCATCATGCATTTCCTTGCCAGCCTGGGCCTCCACATATTTGCGCCTTAATGCCTGATGTACCAAAGCTCACACCTCCTGATTCCCGTTTCAGCCATAATCCTGGGGCACTAAAGAGATCTGGGGGTTTGATGAAAAAGGGAAGGTCCGAGTGTGCTGTATCCAGACCCCGTTCAGGTAGGAATGCCGTGGGCCTGGACCCAGGATGGCTGAAAAGAACCACTCCCCGTTCCTAAATTCATGTCCTGTTGCCCGATGAAAGTTAGAAAAGGAGCCAAGGGACTTCCCTGGTCGTCCAGGGGTTAAAACTCCGTGTTCCCAATGCAGGGGGCCCAGGATTGATCCCTGGTCACGGCACTAGGTCCCACAGACATGCCGCAACTAAGAGCCCACATGCTGCAACTAAGACCTGGTGCAGCTTAATAAATAAATAAATATTTTTTTAAAAAAGGAAACCAATCAAGTAGCATCTGCCCTCATTGAACAAGACAATTCTTCAATTATGTAACCTTTCCACTTTTGAACGTGTCTGTACACGTGTGTCTCCCTGTGTGTTGCCCTTAATCTTTCATCTGATTTACTTTTCTCACCAAGAACTAAAGTCCATGTCACCCCATTCTTTTCTGGCTTAAACTCTTATTTAAACTAATAAAATGGTCCCTTTGCTCCAAAGAAGCTCTGTGTCCAATCACAGCTATTCATCACAGCCACTGAGACCGCAGCCCAGGGGGCAAGTGAAAGGCTAGGCTGGAGGTGCCCTGTAAATGCATCTCGGGACCCTGAGTGTGCGAAACGCTGACGGCACCAGGACAGGATGAAAGGTCAGATATCCGATGATACATTCATCAGCTGTCACAGGTCTGAGGGCGTTACCACGACACAAGCGATGCTTGTACGAAGGCGTATTTATTTACTATGAAACTGCAGACTACAGAAAAGGTTTGGGGTGGGGGGCTCTTGCCCATGACTCCCCACCGAGGGCAGGACATTCCCCTGTGGATGTTCCTGCCCGCAGTCACTCATACTCCCCATAATTCTGATGTCACGTGGCTTCCCTGTGGGGAGAGGTCAGGGATCAGGGTTTGCTGAAGTTAGAAAAAGGGGATCTTACAACTCTGGGGAATCCGATGAAAAGAGGAACTCTATGTCATTTCCAGCTTTTGGACTTGTTTTCTGGTAGACCCTAAAGGACACTTTCATGAAGCACAAGAAATATCTGAAAATGAGCTTACCTGAAAATGGTTAGCATTGATTTCACTTTTGATTATAGGCTTTAAAGCTACAAACACACACACACACACACACACACACGTGTGTGTGTATTGTCAATGCAACTTCCATAAACCAGGACCTGGAGAACAGAATACTCCTGGTAGATTTCATATGCATTTATGAATCCAGTAACTGGATACCCTAAACTATACAAATTATGTGGGTTTGTATAAAGTCATCATTTTGGAATATTTCTTCAGAGTGAGGGTGTCTTTACTGGCAGAGAAACACACAGTGGTTCCTTTCAACTGAAATGCTTTTTCTAGCAACGAAACACCGGTTTCAGTGACTTTAGGGAGGGAAGGGGCCAACAAACCTGGCTCTTGCCGTGGCAGAAATGAGCCGGGTTCGCCTCTCTCTATGAAGGACGATGGGAAACGTGAATCTCTTTCCACCCGCTGGCATCGCACCTTTTTCAATGCAGTTCAACTTGAACTAAAAAACTACCTTGGGAACAAAATTAACTTGCTAAATGCCCCCGTCACCACGTAGCCTATATCTTTTCGGAATACTCAGCCACTTCTCCCTCGCCACGGTAAGGACTGTACTACGAACATGAGTTTATCTAAGAATTCTCAGGTGTGTTCTCCTTTGGGGGCATGGGACCTGGACGCTTCCATTTGGAGAAGGGGTATTGAATTTCCTAGTCTTCTTCCAAATAATCCACACTCGAAGCTTATTGGTAAGTCTGCAAAGTAGATGTGGAAGCAAAGAAGGCAGCAAGCTCGTTATGGTCCACTCAGGAGAGCCCTCAGAGAGAGTTAGATATGGGCTCTAACCCGCTATCTACTATTCCCTGTGGGCCTTTTGCTGTCACTCCAAAGTTCTGAGCCTCAAATTCCTCCACAAGAAGACATCACTTTACCCATCTTCCAGGATCCTTTTGTAGCACGTAAGAGGTGAGGGGTATGAAATGTGACCAAGAATATGTGTATATCCACAGTGCCTGGCATATATCTAACCAGTATCTGCTAAAACTTGAACACACCCCTAGCTGGGCACCCAAGCTGGATCTGTTTTACAAAGCATGGATGAGAGTCATGACCAGGGAGAAAGCTGGAATGACTGAAGGGCCCTTCATTCAGGGCATATATAAGGAAGACTAAGTATCTCTAAGAAATCTACAGGTCATTCCTTCCTGTCAGAGCAAAAAGGATTTCTTGCTAATTAAAGTGTGTCTAGGATGACCTGTCTTGAATTACCGTACAGCTTAGAACATATGTTGAGCTAATTATCTAGGTCTCTAATAGTAGAAGCATCTTCCCAAGGTAAGTTCTATCCCTAAAAGAGTAAATTAAGGTGAGGGATCGTGGAGTGCATAGTTATATATTCCACACCGTCACTCTCCTCAACTTGGAAACACCTGCTTGTAATCCCACATACCTGAATTTGGCTAAGCAGACTTCATGTGAGACAATCACAAACCAATAAAGCATCATCCCCTTATGCCCCTGTCATCTGTATCTTCACATCACAAGTTAGTATCTCGAGAACAAACGTCTGAGTATAAATCAGTTCATCCACAAGGCTCAGAGAGAGAATATAAATTTTAGAAATGAGAGTTTAAATCATTTTCCTCATCACCTTTGACAAATGAACCCAGGGAGAGCTGTGTACCCCCAAACTGGTTTTTATATCAATCCACTGAAATAAAGCACTGGTTTCAATCGGAAAATTTTGATTCAAGAGCATCTGAATACATTTCACAAACACCGTTATTGCTTGGATGAGGTTTTCCTTCTTCTGCTTCTGAGTAGCCCTGAATCCATGTCTCACAGAGGTGGTAAGGCCTGCCTAAATTACTCAGGATATTCCGGTCAAAGAGATACACATTTAAATGTCTTCAGATCCCTGAAAATTTTTTTTATAAATATGATAGTGTCACAGTCTGTTATGATTCTTTGGTACCATATTAAGGCAATTCTCTCTAGATTCCTGAAAATAACAATTCAGCAGATCAGATATCTCCTGTAACACAGGAAGACTGTGTTACCCAAGGATGGTTTTACCTAGATGTTTAAAATCTTTGAATCTTCAGATAATGTATATGAGAAGTTTTTTTTTGTGAATGACATCATGGTACACACATGGTAGTATTGTCACTAATCCTGACCAATGTATGCATTGCTCCAATGTGGGCAATAGTCGTTTACATTAGAATCACCTATTTAAAGACTAAACCCTTTTCAAATAATTCAATAAGCATAACCTCCCACTATGGTGTTGCTAGAGCATCCTAACTATCTAGTTCTGGAAGAAAACTGCAGAAACTCCAATATAATCCAGATAAACTGGTTGGACCGCTAAGTATTCGAGAAATGCAAATCAAAACTACAAGGATATCACCTCACACGGGTCAGAATGGCCATCATCAAAAAGTCTACAAACAATAAATGCTGGAGAGGGTGTGGAGAAGAGGGAACCCTCCTACACTGTTGGTAGTAGTGCGAGTTGATGCAGCCACTATGGAAAACAGTATGGAGGTTCCTTAAAAAGCTAAAAATAGAGTTACCATATGACCCAGCAATCCCACTACTGGGCATATATCCAGAAAAAATGAAACCTCTAATTTGAAAAGAAACATGCACCCCAATGTTCACTGCAGCACTATTTACAACAGCCAAGACATGGAAGCAATCTAAGTGTCCATCAATAGATGAATGGATAAAGAAGATGTGGTATAAATATACAATGGAATATTACTCAGCCATGAAAAAGAATGACATAATGCCATTTGCAGCACCATGGATAGACCTAGAGATCATCATACTAAGTGAAGTGAGTCAGACAGTGTAAGACAAATACCATATGATATCACTTCTATGTGGAATCTAAAAAAGTGATACAAATGCACTTATTTGCAAAACAGAAATAGACTCATAGACATAGAAGACTTAGGGTTACCAAAGGGGAAAGGCGGGGAGGGATAAATTAGGAGTTTGCAATTAACAGATACACACTACTATACATAAAACAAATAAACAACAAGGACCTACTGTAGAGCACAGGGAACTCTACTCAGTATTTTGTGATAACTTATAATGGAGAAGAATCTGAAAAAGAATTTATATATGTACATAGTATATCTAGAGTATATATAATAGAATCACTTTGCTGTACACCTGAAAGTAACACAACATTGTAAATAAACTATACTTCAATAAAAAAATAAATGAAATTAAACAAAGATAAACTGGTTAAGGTTCAATACCCTTAGGCTAATCAAATTTGTTTCAATCCCATCCCAAAGTCATACGCCAAGGAACCCATTAAAATTCCTCCTAATCATATGAATATTCATATATCCTATAGATTCAATCATCTGTGTCCAAGTACCACATGCTGTCAAAATGTGACTCACCCTGGAAGCTGAGGATCACTCCTGAAGCCTGTGATTTTATAAGGAGAATTGTATTCTTCACCCCCTCCCCACAGGTCTCTGAGGGATTGCTAGTCAATGGACAGGGACAGGAGAGGGTTTCGCTGCTTCAGCAAGTTTGCCAAACAGCAGACGGTTGTATTCTGGCTTAAACGGGTAGGTCTGCCATCCACAGAGCACCGCTGTACCTCGGAATGGCCGTTCTCTTACTTGTAAAATACTGTAAGGCTAACCCATGAGGTGAAAGCTTTGTCTACCATGCAGACTGGGACCCACTGTTGAGTCATGACATTAATTTCGTGTCACAACCAGATAATGTGTTAAAAAATAAAACAGAAGGGAATCAGGTAGGAAGTATCAGAAGCGATCACTCTATGAAGAAATAAATCCTTTCTGGAAACTTTTGCTTCAGTGAAACATCTGTGTATGACATCTCATTGGATGACGGTATAAAATGTATGTCTTACGAAGTTCAAAAGCTTCTGCATTAGATCATGTTAGCACCGCCTTCTAGAAAAATCTAGGCAGCTTAGTGATGGTGCCGTTCTCTAACAGCAAAAACCCACAGATGCTCTAGTATTTCTCAGTGTTGTACAGGAGTTTAGAACTCTAGGGGAGCTTGTTAACAGGGAGATGCAAAGCCTTACCTTAGAACTACTCTCCGTAGGAATTTCTCAAGCTAAGACGGGCAACCTTCAGATTCAGCCAGCACCCCAGCACCTCCCTACACAAAGTCTGAGGACTTACAATTCTCCACCTACGGTCAAGAGCTTTTCCCCTCTTCCCTTCTTGGTCTACCTGTGGGAAGTTCCAACGATCTAATTTTCTATGCCACCAAATACTGAGCTATCACAGGCAATCCCACAAGGGACAGATCTGCACCAAGCGCCACGCCCACGATGCAGGTGTCCGTTCCCGTGATGCCCGCCTCTGGCTGTGCGGGCCGACAGGTAGGCTGGCCGTGAGCACTGATAGCTCAACAGCATCTCCAGGTTCAAAATCACGGACACAGATGCTCACCAGCGTGATGGCCAGCTGAACATCTTCCCCTTTCTCTTAAGAATCGAATTATCAATATGTCCTTCACCACGCCATGTTGCCAGCTTCCTCCACTCTCTGGTGCCTGAACAGACCTGATCTCACGGGCAGGGCAAGTAACCACCAAGGCCAAACATCTGATTTTCACACCGAGTTCCCACCTTTCTCTATAGGACTATCCTCTAAACTTTCAAAGGCAACAAAACAACTTTGTTCATTTTTAATAGCAAGTGTTCCTGAGACAGACTGCTGTCAAGCCCTCCGTGGATGGTTACCCCCCCTTTGCTGACTGCAAACACCTAAACTACAAACTCAAGAGGCCCCAACAGACTCACTAGAGATCATCCGCTTCACCCAGTTGACTCACAGAGTTGCTCTGCTCGGAAACGTGCCCAGAATATTTTGGATCTCGTCACGTTGTTTATATCGTATAACATCTACAGTAAACAATACACACGACCTTTCCTCTCTTAATGACACACCTGAAGAGTAAAGACCGTGGTGATGCCTTGAGGTCCCTGTCATCACCCAGACATTCTTGGGGCATGGCCTCATAAGCAGAGGACGTGCGGGAAACTGGCAAAGCATCTCTGGGGGGAGCCCAGGTCATCGCAATTCCCGACCCACTCCCCCCCGCCCAATACACGCCCAGCTGGAGAAATCCCCCAACCACAGAAGGGGAAACGTGGCTCAAAGGACCACCCCGGTGCCTCCACCTCCACGGAAACACCTGAAATAGCATATGACACGTGGCCCAGGCAGCATCAGGCTGGGGGGTGATACCAACCGTTGTATGAACTGAGCCGCGTCCGCCGTGAGCCTCTGCGTGAGGTTGTCATAGGACATGGGCTGCTGGGTGATGTCACGGTTCCTCATGAGAAAGCAGTTCAGGGGCCGGAAGTAATGCAGGAAGCACAGCAGGGCGCCGAGGACCAGGGCGGCCAGGAAGACGAGGCAGAAGAAGATGCAGGGGGGCACCTGGACGAGCCCCAGGCACCGGAGCACGGCCAGAGTCAGCAGTGTGATGGCAATGACCTGCAGGGGCGTGAAGACCAGCAGCCTTAAGGCCCTGGTGAACACGCTGCCTTCTCCCGGCTTGCAGTCCCGCAGGTTGGTCATGGGCAGCCCGTGGAAATAGTCGAAGCCATGGCTCAAGGGGTGGTGACAGAGGTCCGTTCTGTTGTGACAGCTGGTGCCAAGGTGCCACTTCCCTGAGTAGACAAACAAACAGGCGGCACGTTTAGTCCCCATGAGCACTATCCAACCATGCATCCATGCATCCATGCATCCATTCATCCATCCATCCATCTAACCATGCATGCAACCATCCATCCATCCAACCATCCATTCATCAATCCTTTCATCCATCTACACATCCACCCAATTCATCCATCCAACCATCCACCCAACCATCCATCCACCCGCCCATCCCCCTATCCACCTACCAATCACACCTACCCATTTATCCACTCATCCACCCACACATCCACCCACACATCCATCCACTCATCCTTTCATCCATCCATCCATCCACCCACCCATCCATCCATCCACCATCCATCCATCCACCCACCCATCCATCCACCATCCATCCATCCACTCACCCACCCATCCAACCATCCACCCATCCATCCACCCACCCATCCACCCATCCATCCACCCACCCATCCACCCACCCATCCACCCATCCATCCACCCATCCACCCACCCATCCACCCACCCACCCATTCACCCATCCATCCATCCATCCATCCATCCACCCACCCATCCAACCATCCACCCATCCATCCATCCATCCATCCATCCACCCACCCATCCACCCATCCATCCATCCATCCACCCACCCATCCACCCACCCATCCACCCACCCATCCATCCACCCATCCACCCACCCATCCACCCACCCATCCACCCATCCACCCATCCATCCACTGATCCATCCACCCATCCATCCACCCACCCACCCATCCAACCATCCACCCATCCATCCACCCATCCATCCGTCCATCCATCCATCCATCCACCCACCCATCCACCCATCCACCCATCCATCCACTGATCCATCCACCCATCCATCCAACCATCCACCCATCCATCCACCCATCCACCCACCCATCCACCCACCCATCCACCCATCCACCCATCCATCCACTGATCCATCCACCCATCCATCCACCCACCCACCCAACCATCCACCCATCCATCCACCCATCCATCCGTCCATCCATCCATCCATCCATCCATCCATCCATCCATCCACCCACCCATCCAACCATCCACCCATCCATCCACCCATCCATCTGTCCATCCATCCATCCATCCATCCACCCATCCACCATCCATCCATCCATCCATCCATATGTCCATCCATCATCCATGCATCCATCCATCCATGCATCCATCCACCCATCCATTCATCCACCATTTATCCATCCATTACCCATCCACTGCCCATCCATCCATCCATCCATCCACACATACACATACATACATAAATAAGGACACACATCTACACATTCAAATAGCACATACAGACACATGGTGTTTGAATTTAGCATTGAAATAATTCCTTCCGTATTTACAGTTGTGCAAACTCTATCAGTCAGTTCATCTTCAAGAAGGCTGCTCTCATGCCCTCCCCACTTTCCCACTCACCCAGGTCCTCGCCGCCCCCGCCCCCAGCCGCCCATACCTATCAGAGCTGTGGAATAGCCTTGATTCTTCAGGAGCTTTGCGAATGTAATCTCACTGTGGGGAAGTCCTCCGGAAGAGGCTGAGAAGACGAAAACTCCCACTTGGGACCGAGACGCCATTCCTAAGCCAGGAGAAACCCACCATTAGGACAGGGGAAGCCTTAGGACTGGGAGGTGGCCCAGGGCCGCAGCGACGGAACCAGGAGGTTGGGTACCTGAGCGGATGGGATACCGGCCCGTCATGAAGGCCGCCCTGCTGGGTGTGCACAGGGGCGATGCTGCCAGATGCTGCGTGAGCTTCACTCCCTCTCTGGCCAAGCGGTCGATATTGGGAGTCCTGGAATAAAGACTCAGGTCATTCCTTGCGACCCTGAAAAGAAAGCTTTCTCTCTGGCTTTGTACAGTGAGTCGCTTGTCACTTATCCAGGGAAGGAAGGGGACACAGCACTGAGACTCACAGTGACAACCGAACCACACTGCGGATGAAATCATCCAGGTCTGCCCTCTCCAGGGGCCCACCCGTGCCCCCCTGGCGGCTCTGAGCTGCTGATTTAGGAGAGAAGCCAAGTCCTGACAAGGGGCTGCTGTGAGAAGCGGGAGGGGCAAGGGGCAAGGTCTCCGTCCTCTGTCACCTCTGCCCCCCCACCAGTTACCTCCGTGCCCCAAACGAGAAAGCTCTGGGATCAGCCTGACTCTTCCTTCCCAACCACAGCCAAAGAGAAACTCCTAACCAGTTCTCACCAGGCTCTGCCGAATTTCCACAGGGCCCCAGGGAGAACGGGGTGACGGCACCATCCAGGGAAAGGGACGATGGGCTCCAGATGCATTTACCAGGGATCAGTAACAAAGGGGTCACAGACTCCAGGGAAAAGGGACACGGCAACATGGAAACACGACATGCCAGGAGACACGCACACCCTCTGGGTGTCTTTTTTTTTTTTCCGCTAAAGAAACACTCATTTATGGGCTGACTTCTAGGATGACGCCTTTTGCAGGACAAGCCATCCTGCCACCTTTTATCCAGGACTTGTGTGGTCCATCACCTTAGGAAATCATGCCAGACTTCCTAGGCATTCAGAGGGGAAGTTCCTTCAGGTCTGGGTCCACACTGAGGGACGATCCCTTATCCTCCAGTGGGAACCCCAGCGCCTGCCTCTCTGCCAGGCTGCTCATCTTCTATACTTCAGTTCTGAGCATAGATGGGACTCCCCCCACCCTGCCATGGCCTCCTTGTCCTGTGGGAGAGGCCTGTTCCATCTGTAGGATGTCAGTCCCTATCCCCCATCACGGCAGCTTCCTCCCTGTAAAGGGACGGAGTGGCTAACGGCACTCCCCTCCAAGACTGCTGCCTGTGGCGTGGGGCACGTATCTTGTTCCGTTGTGACGCCACTGCTTCCCTGGTCCAGCGCCCATAGGCTAGTCCTGTAACAATGCAGAGCTCGAAGGGGAAGGTCACGGCATTGCACTGTAATGTCAGGCTGCTCTGCTATCTACTAGTTTAACTTATGCCTTTAATTCTCAACACTTTCACTTTGCTCTGGCCTTAAATTACAAGATGCTGAGAACACTGAGGCTGTCTGTATATTTGACTTCATCTCCCTAGTGCCTAGATCGGCCACTGAAAAATTTGACTATTTTGGGGGGTGATATTATAAAACGTAAAATGAAAAATGTCCTTCAGAAAGAACTGGGGAGGAAGGGATAAATTGGGAGTTTGGGATTAGCAGATACAGACTAGTACATATAAAACAGATAAACAACAAGGATTTAGTGTAGGGCACAGGGAACTATATTCTTTATCTTGTAATAAACTATAATGGAAAATGGAAAAGAATCGGAAAAAAGAATATCTACATATATAAATGTATGTATAAATATATACATATAAGTAAGTATATATATATAAATATATACATATATATTGATATAAAACTGAATCACTGTGCTGTACACCTGAAACACAACATTGTCATCAACTATACTTCAATTAAAAAAAAAAAAGAACTGGATGCTAATATGGAGGACAAGGCAGATTTAGGGTATTATTGATATGAATGCTTACTTAGGATTTTATAGCCCTTTTTCTTCTTTTGGATAATTGGCAGACACTGAACCTTAAAGGCTTGACTGTGATTTTTTAATTAAGACACCTTAGTAGGAACAGTTATCTAGTATCTCACTAAAGTTTAGGAATATCATATCTAATATTATATCTAATACTAATATCATATGGTATTTTAAAATGATACTTAAAATGAAAAAAAAATTGTGACCTCGATAAGAAAAATTAAATTACTAACAAGGTTCGTGTCTGAAATGTCTAACAGTGAGATCTAAACTTTTCACAAAATGAAGCAAAAGGTGGGGAAGGAAACGTATGTGGTCAATTAAAATTTTAAGAGAACACTGAGTGCAGATCTTATCCTTGCACGTGCTTTAAACAAAATCTAACAAACATCATAGGTCAGCATACATTTAAAAAATAACACGTGACATCTGACACACAGAATCAGGTTGGAAGTGACATCACATTCGGCTGCATCTTGAAGGCTGGGTCCTCCTCAGAAGCGTAATTTACTTCATTTTTGTTTGCTGTGCCACATAATGATGAAACAGACGTCCTGAGACGCACGGTCATACGGTCACACGTTTGTACAGAAGAGGAGGACCCAGAGCGAGTGGTGTGAACACAAATCAGACCCCGTGGCACTCAGCGGCACGTCCCTCTGAGCTTCAGATAATTATCTGTAGCTTTTACGAGAAAATTCTGGTGAAACTCACCCTCTCCTTTCATTTTGTTTGTGCTGATCACGTGTGAGATGAAGCTCTCCATAGAACCACAGTTATGTCAACATTTCCCCGTGATCATATAGAGAAAGTGCAACCCCAAGGCCAATATTCCACTGCACCCTGCCCGACTAATTCTAAACCCAAGAGCCCTACACCGGGGGGCTGGGGAACAAAACACCCTCCTCTGTCCGAGTCTGGTTCCCACTGTGTTTTCCCTACCACTGTCATCACCCCTAGCCCTTGAAAAGTTCTGACATCATCAAACGTGACACGTGTCCCCAGGACATCTGTCCCCGGCTGGTGTGTCTGCCTGAGAATCCAGCACAGCCTGGCCCAGAGGCAGAAGGACGGTACAGAGGTGACAGCGAGTGGTTGACAAGGGGGGATGGATTGGCTCCCAATGGGAACAGAGCCAGAGGCCGAAAACAGAAGACAAAACAGAAGAGGCAAACCAAAGGGAGGGAAACATGATGATGGGAAAAAAGCCACGGACTAGGGGCGAGGAAGAAAGAATTGTGATGAATACCTTCCCCGTGAGCCTTCTGAGTTCATCCAACAGTGACTCGAATAAATAAGTCATCACACCTGCCTATTAACGCCTGTGTGTGTCTACGTATAGATAAGTCATCACACCTGCCTATTAACGCCTGTGTGTGTCTACGTAAAGTCGCACAGGGAAGTGTGCCGTTGGGGGGCTTTGAGCGCGTCCCCGTGGCCTGTGCTCTGTGAATGTGCATTGCCCGTCACAGGAAGGCAGCCTGTGTTTACACGTCACCCTACCTGAGGGTCTTGTTTCCATAGCAGCCAGGATCTCCAATGCCAAGGTCGTCGGCCATCAGCAGGACGAAGTTAGGCATTGACACCGCATGGCTCCGGGCCTCATAGATGAACAGCAGCAGAAGCAAAAGCGTCCTCATCGTCCTGCAAAGGGCAAGGGGAAGAGAGACATGAAGGATGCTGGCCTGAGGCGGACCATCCTCCTTCTCTGCGACCCTCCCCCTCCTCCCAGTAGAGGACGTTCTGTCAACCCGGCCACCCCCGACGACATGGGCTGCAAAGCATCTAAGACATCACGCAGCGAAGAACTGCATCCTCTCTGTCCTGTGTGTCTGTTTCCCAAACAAACACTTCTTTCTCCCTGGAGAGCAGTGACCTCTCCTTTTTACCCCAAACCAACACATAGGCTCTGTCTAGAAAAATGAAAACACAATTATCTCTTTATGGAAGGCGGGCTCTGTGTCGTCAGCTGAAAGTTCTCTGCACTGAAAAAAACCTAGGCATTTCAGGACAATCCAATTGTCATGTCAAATCCTTTCTAAAACTAGCCACGAGTATCGGCGTAGCGGCTTTTCAAAGGGAAACACATCGACTTGGGCGTGATGCAAACCTTTCCAAGCTCAAGGAAGAGAAGGTTCACAGCCTGGGGCGGCTCTGGGTGCCGGTAGGTGGCAGCAAACGCAGTGGGGGGGGAATCCATCCACCTTCTATGGCCGTCATCCCAACGCACACTCACCCCCCTGCCCCGGCATTTCACCCCTTTTGAGAACAACGGGCTGGAGGACTTTGGGGGTGGATGCACACCTGAAACTCCCGCTCTGACGCCCGTAGGAACTGCCAAGTGAACATCAGGAGAGGGACACAACCTGCCCGCATCTGAGCAGCTGGGGGCAGAAGCATCCTCAGGCCTATCCCCTTGGGTGGGGTTAAACGTCCGCGGGGCCAGAACCAGGGGCCAGACCGAGGGATGCACACACCTGAGCTATTGCTCACCTCGAGAGAACTCACGACTTAGGGAAACGAGAGGAAACCTCAGCAGAACCTGCGGCATCAGGAACTCATCGAGGGCGGGAAGAGGCCTGGGACATGCAAACCCCACGGGAGCTGTGGGGCTCCACAGGAGGCATGATGGCCACGTGCAGCAGAAATCCCATGAGAGTCTCGTCGGAGCAAACAACACAGGTGCTGCTTCCAGAGGACACCTGGACGCCAACCCAGCCACCCTCACGTGGTCCTCTTCTTTCACTGCACTGCCTTGTTCTCCGTTAACACTGACCCTCACCTAGAGTGGGATGTGGAAAGACACCCCAGCCCCCAAAGATGTGCAGGCCCTCATCCCTGGAGCCCACTTGGAACGGGACGATTCTCTGTCATGGGAGCCGTGCTGTGCCAGGACCCCTGGACCCACTCGCTCGATGCCTGCAGCGCACCCTCCCACCCTGACTTGTGACACCAAGAAGTCTCCTGACGCTGCCTCATGGCCCCGGGGGCATAAAGTCACCCCCAGTGCAGAGCCACCGAGTCACCGCCGGCCCATCACCCTCTTCATCACCTGTAAAATCATCGGCGAAACCTTCGCTCCTGTATGTACACAGTGACGACTCACTCCCTTGGCTGTCATAGGCGGGCAGCTTGGCTTCTGTGCAGGGATTCGGAAGCTCCAGCCCATCTGACCAACTGACTTTCTCCTCTGCATCCACGAGTACATCTTCAATGCTAACAGATCACGTGCCTCAGCCATCACGTGTCCCCGTCGGTCACAGAAGCCCTTGCGTTCCTGGGCACGTGGGCAACAAGCTCAAGGAGGCTCTTCAAAGAGGACCTCAGGTTCCGAGCATTCCTTCTGGCCTTGCCTCACCTGTGACTTCTCTGTCTCTGGTCCACGTGGAACGTCTCTCCCCACCGCGCCTTTTCATCACAAGTTCTGCTCTACAAACAGTCGTCTTGCCAGTTGCCTTTCTGAGTCCAGATCAAAGCATCCTCACCCCCAGGGAGTGGATAACTTGGAGCCATACCTTTCTCTCTTGACCTACTTTCAGTCTCCCCTCTCACCTCTCTGCCTCTCAAGAATCTTTTCACAAAGGCAAACTCGGCGCCCTTTGTGTAAAGATAACGAACCAGGGAAATGTGACCATTCAACGTGCTCTTCTAGAGCTCACTCTCTCATTCCTGACTGCCTCCCCCGTGCTCTCTCTGGTGGCCTGTCTTTGTCGGGGAATAGAGACATGAGGGCAGAATGGAGAGACTCAAGGGTCTCGTATCAGCTCAGGCCAGCCGCTACGAGGCCTGCGTCGTGAGCATCACCTCCTTGCGTGGATGACTCATCCACATTTCACCAAGATGCCATCTCTGCGGTCAGGCAGTCAACCAAACGCCTGTTTGTTTTTTTTTTTCAGTGCAGAGAACTTTCAGCTGATGACACAGAGCCCACCTCCCATAAAAAGATGGAAAGAAAGGGTCTCCATGAAATCAGGATCCCCACACTCCCATGTTCGGTCGTTGCAGCATTATTCACAATAGTCAACATACAGAGACAACCTCAGTGTCCACGCACGGATGAAGGGATAAAGACAACGTGATATAATGGGAAGTGACTCAGCCTTGAAAAGAAAGAAATCCTGCCACTTGTGACAATATGGATGAACCTGGAGGACGTTATCCTAAAGGAAATAAGCCAATAACAGAAGCACACAACAGGGAGGGTGGGAGGGAGGGAGACGCAGGAGGGAAGAGATATGGGGACCTATGTATATGTATAACTGATTCGCTTTGTTATAAAGCAGAAACTAACACACCATTGTAAAGCAATTATACTCCAATAAAGATGTAAAAAAAAAAAAGCACACAGACCACATGATCTCACTCATATGTAGAATCTAAAAAAAAGAAAGTTGAACTCATGGAAACAGAGAGTATAACTGTGGTTGCCCCGGGCAGACGGGGGGCGGTGGCACAGAAGAAATGGGGAGATATTGCTCAAAGGGTATAAGCTTCCAGTTTTAAGATGAATAAGTTCTGGGAAGTAATGTGCAGCAAGGTAACTATAATTAATAACATTGTATTGTATACTTGAAATCTGCTTAGACAGTAGATCTTAAGCATTCTATCCATAAAAAAAAGTCTTAACTGTGTGAGGTGACCAATGGGTTAACAAACTTGACAGTGGTAATCACTTCATAACGTATAGGTATATCAGATCACCATATTTAAATATACGCAATTTTATTTGTCAATTATACCTCAACTGAGCTGTAAAAAAAAAGAATATCCCCTTCCCCTCCTTCTAAGAAAAAGAAAAAGAAATAAAGGGTTTGCAAAATGATAAAGTACTAGATAAATGTAACTTGTTAGGAGTATTTTTGTCTTTTGATACCTTTGCAGCTAAAAGCCATTCACTGACAATTCAACCAAATCCGTTTCCACAAATGCTTATGAGGTAAAAATTGGCTAAAAGACACCACGATGGTCTTGTGATGGTTTCATGGCTGAATGAGACACAGAATCATCCTGCAAGGCTCCAGGTGGCCAAATGAGGTATTCCATGGGTACAGAACCCACTAAAATAAGTGACAGATGTGGCTTCTGCAGATGAGTTTCAATCCTGGTTCCCCTGCTTCATAGTGGTGAAACCACAGGACATTTACTTAGCCTCTTTGTCATCATTTTTTTTCTGTAAAATGGGGATTATTGTGAGGATAACATGATATACTTAGCACTATGATTCAGTCAGGGGCTCATAAGTGTCAGTACTTGTTAGCTGCAGTTATCAGCAGCATTATTATAATTTTGTGTAGACTCTAAGTACAGTCACACAGTTTTTTTTTTTTTTTTTTTTTTTTTCTTTTTGCGGTATGTGGGCCTCTCACTGTTGTGGCCTCTCCCGTTGCGGAGCACAGGCTCCGGACGCGCAGGCCCAGCGGCCATGGCTCACGGGCCCAGCCGCTCCACGGCATATGGGATCCTCCCAGACTGGGGCACGAACCCGCATCCCCTGCATCGGCAGGCGGACTCTTAACCACTGCGCCACCAGGGAGGCCCAGTCACACAGCTTTAAATGAAGATGTGGGAGACCAACTAAAAGATGGCCGGATGACACCCCTCCTGGTACTCACATCTTGCATAATCCCCTCCCCATGAGTGTGGCTGGACTTTGCAACTTGGTCCTGACTAACAGAAGATGAAAACAGTGATGTGACATCGCTTCTGTGATGAGGCTGCAAACGACTATGACCTCTTTCTTTCCAGCAGACTCTACTTCTTGCTGGATTTTGATTAGCTGAGTTGCCACATTGGAGAGACCCCCATGACGAGGAACTGAGGAAGGCCTCCAGCCAAGAGCCAGCAAGGACATGAGACTCTCATGCCACCAGCCTACAAGGAACCGAACCCTGCCCACAAGGATCTTACTGAGCCTGGAAACAGAGCTTGCCTCTGTTGAACCAGTGGATGAGACCACCATCCCGGCTGGTACCTTGATCCAAGGAGAGGAGCCAGCTAAGCTGTGCCTGGGTTCCTGACCCATTGAGATGGCGAGATAACAAATGTGTGTCACTTTAAGCTGCCAAGCTTGGGGGCTGTTGGTTACACAGCAGTAGATAACTAATACAAAGTGCAGTAGCTTAAGATGGGAAGTTCAGCTGTGCTGATGAGGACCTGAAAAAACCTTCCCATACTGGTAGCTCAGAAGGTCCTGCTGAATGTATTTTAAGAAGATGTTTCATTATTAATGAGTAGGAGGAATTTATAGAAGTAATTTAAAGATACATGGCTCAACATTTATTTAATGTTTTGGAAGTCCTAGCCATGTCAATCAGAGAAGAAAAAGGAAGAAACGGAATCCAAACTGGAACAGAAGACGTACAACTGTCACTGTGTGCAGATGACATGATGCTCTACATAGAAAATCCTAAAGATGCCACCAGAAAACTCCTAGAGCTCATCAAAGAACTTGGTAAAGTTGCAGGACACAAAATTAATACACAGAAATCTCTTGCATTCCTATACACTAACAATGAAAGATCAGAAAGAGAGACTAAGGAAACAATCCCATTCACCATCTCATCAAAAACAATAAAATACCTAGGAATAAACCTACCTAAGGAGGCAAAAGACCTGTACTCAGAAAACTATAAGATACTGATGAAAGAAATCAAAGATGACACAAACAGATGGAGAGATATACCATGCTCCCGGACTGGAAGACTCAATATTGTGAAAATGACTATACTACCCAAAGCAATCTACAGATTCAATGCAATCCCTATCCAATTACCAATGGCATGTTTTACAGAACTAGAACAAAAAATTTTACAATTTGTATGGAAACACAAAAGACCCCGAATAGCCAAAGCAATCTTGAGAGAGAAGAATGGAGCTGGAGGAATCAGGCTCCCTGACTTCAGACTATACTACAAAGCTACACAGTCATCAAGACAGTATGGTACTGGCACAAAATCAGAAATATAGATCAATGGAACAGGATAGAAAGCCCAGAGATAAACCCATGAACTTATGGTCACCTAATCTAAGACAAAGGAGGCAAGAATATACAAGGGAGAAAAGACACTCTCTTCAATAAGTGGTGCTGGGAAAACGGGACAGCTACATGTAAAAGAATGAAATTAGAACACTCCCTAACACCATATACAAAAATAAACTCCAAATGGATTAAAGACTTAAACATAAGGCCAGATACTATGAAACTCTTAGAGGAAAACATAGGCAGAACACTCTTTGACATAAATCACAGCAAGAGCCTTTTTGATCCATCTCCTAGCGTAATGAAAATAAAAACAAAAATAAACAAATGGGACCTAATGAAACTTAAGCTTTTGCACAGCAAAGGAGACCATAAATAAAACAAAAAGACATCCCTCAGAATGGGAGAAAATATTTGCAAACAAAGCAACTGACAAGGGATCAATCTCCAAAATACACGAACAGCTCATGCAGCTCAATATCAAAATAAAACACAAACAACCCAATCAGACAATGAGCAGAAGACCTAAACAGACATTTCTCCAAAGAAGACATATGGATGGTCAAGAGGCACATGAAAAGATGCTCAACATCACTAATTATTAGAGAAATGCAAATCAAAACTACAATGAGGTATCACCTCACACTGGTCAGAATGGCCCTCATCAAAAAATCTACAAACAGTAAATGCTGGAGAGGGTGTGGAGAAAAGGGAACCTTCCTACACTGTTGGTGGGAATGTAAACTGGTAAAGCCACTATGGAGAACAGTATGGAGGTTCCTTAAAAAACTAAAAATAGAGCTACCATATGACCCAGCAATCCCACTCTTGGGCATATATCTGGAGAAAACCATAATTCAAAAGGATGCATGCACCCTAATGTTCATTGCAGCACTATCTACAATAGCCAGGACAAGGAAGCAGCCTAAATGTCCACTGACAGAGGAATGGATAAAGAAGATGTGGTACATATATAGAATGGAATATTACTCAGCCATAAAAAGGAATGAAATAATGCCATTTGCAGTGACATGGATGGACCTAGAGACTGTCATACAGAGTGAAGTAAGTCAGAAAGATAAAGACAAATACTGTATAATATTGCTTATAGGTGGAGTCTAGAAAAATGGTACCAATGAACTTATTTGCAAAGCAGAAATAGATCACAGATGCAGAAAACAAATGCATGGATACCAAGGGGGAAAGGGGGAGGGGTGGGATGAATTGGGAGATTGGGATTGACATATATACACTACTATATATAAAAGAAATAACTAATAAGGACCTACTGTATAGCACAAGGATCTCCACTCAATACTCTGTCATGGGCTCCATGGGAAAAGAATCTAAAAAAAGAGGGGCTATAGGTGTATGTATGACTGATTCATTTTGCTGTACAGCAGAAACTAACACAACTCTGTAAAGCAACTATACTCCAATGAAAGTTAATGAAAAAAAGACCAAGCTCACTCCCAAAGCAAAAATCAATGAAATAAAAAGTAAAGACACATGGCTCAGCTCACCCACAATGTGAAAAATGAATTTTTGTTTTACAATTGAAAGTTGAAGATACCAGAAGAGGAATAAATGTTCTTATGGCAGACATGCGTGAAAGAGATTAAATGGTGTGAAACTCAGACTCTGTGTGAATCTTAAGTAAGTTTCAGCCCAAAATCCAGCTACTCAGAGACCTACTTCGGGCTACTATGATTTTACTGTACACAAAAATCAAATATGATTTATTTTCAAATAAATTTCTCTTCATTCTGTATTTACTTATATTCTAAGTGTACACAAGATAAAACATACAAACCAACTATTCAGAGAACCACTCAGGTCCTGTGTTTCTCTCCAGGTTTTTCTTTTTTCTATGCTTGTGTCAACAGCTGAATGCACAGTACTCCTATGACTGTGTGCCCTGGATGCTGTTTTTGTTTTTCCACGCAGATCTCTCACTATAGGGTAGAGAAAAGTCTAAGAAAGAGCAGGGGTCAGACATGGAAGACACTGTCAGCACATGAAGGACATTCATTTTTATCCAGAAGTGATGGAGAGACAGTGAAGATTTTAATTAGGGGGTGACAGGCAGGTTTGATTTCCACTGAGATGGTCATTCTGCTGCTCTGTGGTGGATGGATTGGCACAGGCTGGAGTGGACATGAAGATAAAGGCCACGGCCCTACAAAGATGTTGGTACCCAGAGTAGGTGGGGACAGGCAGCAGAGGAGAACAGAACTGCGTTGAGATGCAATCAGTAGACCTTGGTAACTAACTGGACAGGAAGTGTCAGAAAGACAGGGCAGTGAATGGGACGTCAACTTTGCTGTCTGGAAACAGACAGGGCCCGTTAGCTGTCAAAGAACACAATAAAGGAGAAAACATTTGGGGTTTAAGATGCTGAATCCTCTCCATGCCAGGATGTTGCTGTAGTAAGGACCCATTGTACATATGTGTGCTCTTTGGAAAAAAAAAATAAAGCATTCCAATTTTCTGTGTTGTTCAGTGAGAGGGTTAGTTTATGTGTAAAACTTTTTAATTGAAATCCAATAGGGAAAAAGTCCACTAATAATTATTAATATCTACATTAATTTCTGAATTGCCAAATGGTTTTGGTTTGCTCACTGGGACCGTGTATCATTAGTTATAGGTCCAAAATGTGTCTGGGGTAGATATCACTAAGGCTAATGTGAGAAATACCACCTAGTCCAATAAACAATGTTTCAAATTTTATGTTTCTCAATAGCCGCTTACAATCCCACTGCATTTGAATTATTATTGTCTGAGGTAACCAGAATTTATTTTTTCCCCACAAACACGGATTAGTACAAAGTGTTTCTAACGATGTTTCAAACTGTTCAAAGAGTTAGTTGATAAAAGTAATTAAAAGTTAAATAAAAGTGCTCCAAGATATTAAGAGTATAGCACATTAACTTCTGAAAAACAGCGTAATGTCCCCCCTGAAAAAACTATATTATTTTTCTCAACAACCTTAATTTGGCAAAAAAGCAAGAAAAAAAACTTTTTTGAGAATGCAGCTATTCCTAAAACAGAATTATTATGAAGCGGAGAGACAAAAGAACATTTTCATAACTAGAGATGTAATTACATTAAATTTGTTCATTAAAAGAATATTAACACTGCACGTACGTGATGGATACTTTACCACAGCAATCAAAATGTCCCCAATCTATTTGCTTGATGTGGAAAAGACTTATTGGAAACAGAGAAAAACCTACATTGCAAACCACACTTTGTTTAGAAGAAATGCCATTTTTGTTCAACCCAAGCTATGTATCATCAATGAAATTTGGTTAACAAAGTCTTATTTAATAAATGTCCCATTTTCAATTCCTGAAGAAAAACAGTCTGACATCAGGGCAGCAAAACCCCCAACTGAATATGTGTTTAAACAGCTCTTTCTATAGATTTAAATACCTATTCAGATTGCTTGTGTTTTTTCTAATATAAATATTCACGTCTTATTTATTTAGCGAACCCCGGTTTTCATTGACTGCGCAACCCTGGCTGGTACGCTGGTCTGTGACTTTTTCAGCAGGCTCAAGTACACCCAGTACAGTTAAAGGAACTGTACTGAGTATTAATAAAGAAAGGTACCTTTAAAAAAGTAAGCCTCGCCCAACCGCTCTGTTGACATTTGAAATCTTCCGAACGGTTGGGGAGACGGTCAGTTCTGGATGTTTGAAGACTCTCAGGGCTCTCAGTCACTTCTTCCCTTGCTCCGCAGTCCAGTTGATGCAGCAAGACGCAGGAGGGAGGGAAGCAAGCAAGGAACCCAGATGGGACCCTGCCCCCGCCACGCCCATGATGTCGCCCTGTCTGTGTAGGTCTCCGTTCCCATACAATAAAAGGGCTCCCGGCATGTCTAAAACCCCACCCTGTTTCTGTGCCCACAGCTGATGGTTCTTCTCTACGTCTGCCTGGAAATGACTGTACGTTGTTTTCCAATTAGATACCAGAGGGACAGACTCTGAGAGCATCATCACAAAGCAAAATAGTCCATGAAAACTGTAAAAACCAGAGTCTGAAAAGCATGTGACAACCCATCCTGTTTGAGCTCCTGAAAAGCATTTCCCCCACCGCTGACTGTCAGGGTCAATCTCTGGCTGCCTCAACCTGCACTGGGTACCTCGGCAAAGGCAGAGGGTTCCCCTTGAGATAGAGAAACAGAAAAGGCAGGTGCCCTGCCTGGGCTCTGGCTGATTTAAGGGCACAGATGTGACTGCGTGTGTCATGAGATGAGATCCCTGCCAGCCCAGTCCAGAAGCTGGGGAATTTCTCACACAAAGGTACCAATGGTCCTGCCATGGCTTAAAGACCCAACCAGGCAAGGCAGCTGAAAGGGAGCGTCTGCTGCTGGAGTTCAGAGGAGCAGAAACATACAAATTCAGCCCCAGTTGCAAGAGCAAGAGCAGAAGGCTTCAGAATGAGATAGCCATGGCAAAAAGCAACAAAAACAACTCACACGCCTCACATGGCATCAAACTGTTAGCCTGGAGCTGCCCGTTTTATACAGATTGCTACCTACTTCTAACAACCAACGTCGCAGGCTGTTACCGTGCCCATTTTACAGATGAGCAAAGTGAGGCTGAGCGGGGACATTATCTGCTGGAGGACATGTAGCCAGTGAATGATGGGGCGGGGGTCACAGCCCAGCTCTGTGGGACGCCAAATCCATTCCGAGACAAAGGTGAGGAGAACTGTCCAGCTAAGAGCGGGCTGTAGGGACCGCCTAGGAAGGGGGCCAGGGCCACGTGTGCAGGCAGGGAGGATTCTATTTCCTTTTATACACGGTGGCGTTATTTGACTATTCATGACGCACTGGGTAAGTTGAAAATTATTTTTGAGTGTGATAAAATCCACATAACGAAATTTACCCTCTTAACCATTTTTAAGGGTACATTTCAGGGGCACTAAGTACGTTCATCTTGTTGAAAACGATCGCCCCCTCCCCATCTCCAGAACCCTTCATCTTGCAAAACGGAAATTCTGTCCCTGTTAAACAGCCCCTCATTGTCTTCTCCCCCAGCCCCTGGCACCCAGCATTCTCCTTTCTGTCTCTAGGAATCTGATGACTGTGGGTGCCTCTCACCAGTGGAATCACACAGTATTTGTCCTTCTGCATCTGACTTATGTCACTGACCACAATGTCAAGGTTCATCTGTGTTGTAGTGTCTGTCACGATGTCCTCGCTTTTTAAGGCTGAATCAGATTCTGTTGCATGGATAGAGCACATTTTGTTTATCCATTTGTCTGTGGATGGTAATTAGTTGTTTTTTTTTTTTTTTTTTTTTTTTTTTTTTGCGTTACGGGAGCCTTTCACTGTTGTGGCCTCTCCCGTCGCGGAGCACAGGCTCCGGACGCGCAGGCTCAGCGGCCACGGCTCACGGGCCCAGCCGCTCTGCGGCACGTGGGATCCTCCCGGACCGGGGCACGAACCCGCGTCCCCTGCATCGGCAGGCGGACTCCCAACCACTGCGCCACCAGGAAAGCCCCGGTAATTAGTTTTAAAAGACCAAATATAGAAAATGAGACACCAAATCATGAACCACTATTAACTCTCGCCCTGGTCTTCTGACCACTGTTAGAAAGTTCCCTTTTTTGGCTGTGTGCAGGGTTAAAATTTGTGAACACCTAGAGATTTTGAAATTATATAATACACCTGTTCATAACACGTTTGATCACTCTGAGCTGTATAGTGCTATCTTTGCCCTGATTAGAAGATTCTTCATTTATGAACAACTCAAAGGAACACTCTTCTTCATCGTATAATAACTTCTCACTGAATTCTGAAATAACTGAAAAACAAAAATGCACTTTTGGTACACTAAATACATATATGCACATACTATATATACTATATACTATATACATACCTATATAGGATGACAAATACATACTATATACATATATATAGTGACCAGTAGTATGCCAAAATACGTATCTCAGTTCATAAATAGGTTACACACATACACATACACATCACCTTGTATTCATACATTGAAACGTCTATGACTAGAAATGTTTGATAAAAGTTAACACTTTAGTGTCTTGCCAAATTTACAAAAGAAATTTTAGTTGCTGCTGATGCCTTATTTTCAGTCTAAGTAGCTGAATATCTCGTAGCCAGATGTCTACAACTAAAGGTTCCCTTCTAAGACAAAGGAAGATTAGCAATTCAAATACTCTGCACGTAATAATTCGTAATTTTCGTGAGCAAATATTGAATCATGTTCTCATGCTACCCGGAAGATATATGACATCATGGAGCTTTGATAAAATGTCATTTAATTTTTTTTTTATTGGAGTATAGTTGATTTACAATGTTGTGTTAGTTTCAGGTATACAGCACAGTCAAATGTCACTTTGTTAATGAATGGATTGCCTTTTAATATAAGAGGTTGTCTTAACCCTCAACTGTTTTTTTTTCCAAAGCAAAAGAAAAATGCATTTTGAGATGGAGCTGTGCTAAATCTAGCACATTCACAAATGTGAACAACCAACACAGAGAATCCCTGCTAGAGCTTAATTCCCTTGCACTTTCTTACACTTTGGAAGGCTAAGCGTTTTTAAAACAGTGTTCTCTATGCGGTTTCAAAGTTCTGTAATTAAGAGATGCCTCCTGGGACTTCCCTGGTGGTCTCCAGTGGTTAGGACTCTGCGCTTCCACTGCCGTGGGCCCGGGTTCAATCCCTGGCTGGGGAACTAAGATCCCACATGAAAGCCCACCCACCACCTCCCAAACCAAAATCAAATAGGTACACTGAAAAAAAAAAAAAAGAGAGAGAGAGAGGGAGAGAGAGGCCTCCCATAGATAAAGCCAGCTGGAATTAATTGTAACAGCGTTTGTTATGACCATGCACGCCCCTCCTGTACACTTCTACTTGGAATGCATCTGAGTGACTTTGTAAACGGGATTCTCCCCTTGCTGCTCCAGTTCTAACTACTCCAGCGAGATCCCTAAGGCCCAGGATCTGTGGCACGTCTGTGCACAGGGCGCTTATCGTTAAGACAACTGTGTGGGACGAAGCCATTTCTCTCTTGCTCTGCCTAATAATCTGCTCAGTCTCCAATCCTAAGGGCTGTGCCATTATCCACCACGCACCAGGGCTCACCTCAGGTTTTCATTCATTTACAAGTGGCTGAATTCTACAAAGAAAACTGTGTAACCGGAGTGGTCCTCAAAATGCTGGGGAGTGTCAAGATCCTAAAACCTTCCTTCCTGGTATGTTGAGAGTCACCCTAGCTGGAGAGTTCTCGGTCCCGGAGAATAGTGAGCAGATAGATCATGACACTGGGGTATGGAAGGAAGGGTGAGAAAGCCAGGTTTGGATGACCTCTCTAACGCTAAGCGTGATTTAGAGAAGGATTCTGTAAGAAAAACATATATAGAAACGGCTAAGATCAGGAGGTCTGCATGCTCCCCAAATTCATATGTGGAAATGCTAACTCCCAATGAGATGCTATTTGGAGGTGGAGCCTTTGGGAGGTGATGAGGTCATGATGAGGGTGGTGCCCCCATGAATGGGATTAGTGTCCTTATCCAAGAGGCCCCAGAGAGCTCCCTCACCCCTTCCTCCAAGTGAGGAAGTGATGGCAGGCCGTCTGGCTTATGCAGAGTCTAGTCCCTCCTGCTAGAGTTCTTTGGGGTTCAGGGCTGGAGCCGACAGTGTTGCTGTGTCTACAGAGGTCCTGTCTGCACACAGAGTTTTCTCAGGGACCTCACGGGGAGGAACAGAGCCTGCGTGAAGACAGATTTGGGATATGTGCATATTCCTGCATCGCCTGGCCAAAACACAGTACCCCGATCTCACCTGAATTTCTCTTTTTTCAAATTTTAATTTTAGTGGAAGTATAGTTGATTTACAAAGTTGTGTGAGTTTCAGGTGTACGGCAAAGTGATTCAGTGATACGTATACGAATATTCATTCTTTTTTAGATTCTTTTCTCATATAGGTTATCGCAGAGTACTGAGTAGACTTCCCTGTGCTAGACACACACAGGGATATATTGCTGGTTATATATCTTATCTATAGTAGTGTGCGTGTGTGTGTTCATCCCAAGGTCCTGATCTATCCCTCCCCCCATCAGCAGCAACATGGATGGACCTAGAGATGATCATACTAAGTGAAGTCAGACAGTGAAAGACAAATACCATAGGATATCACTTGTATGTGGAATCTAATTTAAAAAAAAGATATAAATGAACTTATTCACCCAAATTTCTAACACAGTATGAAGGAATGGGCCTACATTATAGGCAATCGGATAGAATGAAACTGCATGAGGAAAAAGAACAGAATACAAAGTAGAAAGTGTGCAGCAGAAGAGAAAGTGAGGGCTTTGGGAAAGACATGAACTGCTTCTTTACATCCTGATATTGTCACCTGTGCTGTAAACATCAGAACGCCTCTGGGGTTGTTCCCCCTGCGATACTAAAGCTTTCGTGACGGGGGTGAGAACCGCTCAGGAGGGCCATGACTTGAGATGAGAAAGAAGAGCATTATTTTAGCTACCAGGATCTGGGCCAAGCTTGACCAATTTAACAACCAGATTAGGGCACAAGACAAAGATGGCTCAAAACAAGTAGGACATCCCCACTAACGGGATGGTCAGCTGTTACTCCGAAGCTCACGCTTCAGCAAGCTAGTTAACCCTCTGCCTTGAAGGAATTTCATAGAAATGATGATCAGCCTGGCCATCTTCCCAGGGAGGATGGGGTGCTCCCTCCCCAGCACTCACAGAATCACTGAGGTTCTTATAGAGATTATAAATAAGTGCACAGGGCACTTACTATAAGCAGAATGCAAAGGGATTTTTCTAAAAAATTGCTTCGGTAGTTAAGATGGTGCACAGCTGAAATGCATGGCCTCATCATCATCAGAGCATTCTCCCAGGTATGAAATCCAGCCAGAGGAAGATGCAGGGTTAAATTTGTCCAAAGTGAGGGAATGACCACGTCCTTGGTTGTGAGTCTGCAGGGAACTCGCCCCAAGGCCTCAGGGAACTGTGAGCTGGCCTGACATGTACAATGAGACAATGGGACTCTCCAGCAAAGAGCCCTGTGTGCTTGGGTGTCGGCAGGGCTTACAGCCTGGTCCCCTGACCAGCACCAGACCCTGCCCTCCATCCTTCCCCCCAAGGAGTCAGCCTTCCCAGGGCCAGGGTCTGGGGAAGCAGGCACAGCCCCCTCATTCCCCATTAGAGTGGCACCCTGCTCCCCTGTTCTATCGACCTCAATGGTCCAGGCGAAAGTGAAAGCAAATTGGAATGGGGATCTTCCCAGCCTCTTCCTCTTGGAAGAAGGAGTTCAGAAACAAACCAAGGCAGAGGACGATGCAAACTCCAACAGAGCTAAGCATGTGTCGCTTTGCTTTCTCTGAAACCATCCTCCGTGTCTCAAGATGGTTAAAAGAAGTCCAATAAATGTCTTTGGTTAAGCAGAACGCATGTATACAATTTAGGGAATTCCCCAGCAGTCCAGTGGTTAAGACTCCATGCTTCCACTGCAGCGGGCACAGGTTCAATCCCTGGTCGGGGAACCAAGATCCTGCATGACATGTGGCACAGCCAATAAATAAATAAATAAAAATAAAAAAGGTTTAGTAGTACAGGAATAGGGCACCATCCCTCCCACGGTGCTCACGTAGTCTGCAGATGGTGCCTGGTGTTCAGGGATCACCCCACGCACCCCTCTGTTTATTTCCCCATGACCTTCCCATTCACGCTAGTTTCCCCAGCTCCAGACCTCTGGGCTCTGGGTCTGAATTTGGTTCCCGGGATCTGCACTGTCTGGCTGTTTGCCATCGGACCCCAAATACCCTTCGACGACACCCCAGAATGCAAATGCTGACAGTGAGCCTCTGTACAGTTAGGAGACAGGTCCATAGTTGAAAATGTTAAAAGAAACAGAAGTTATAGGATGTGAAAAAAGCACTGCGTTCACTGCCAGTTAAGAGGTAGAAAGCCAAAGGGACCCCCAATGCTCACGTTGACAAGATAAAGCACAAAGCCTCATAGTCATAATCACGTACTTAATCGTGGAGAAATTCACATACCATCAAATTCACCACACAGACCAGTGAAAAGTGTACGGCTCAGGCATTCGGTACCTTCACAATGTAATGCAACCATCACCTGTGTCTAGTTCCAGAATGCTTTCCTCACCTAAAAGAAAACCCTGCACCCATCTACTACTCACGTGCCATTTTCTCGTCCCACCTGCCCTTGGCAACCACCAACTTGCTTTCTCTACGGATTTGCATATTCTGGATATTTTCTATAGACGGAATCCTACAGTATGTGGCCTTTTGTGTTGGGCTTTTTTCACTGAGCATCAGTTTTCAAGGCTCATCCACATTGTAGCCTGTGTCAGTGGTTCATCCCTTTTCACGGCTGAGTACTATTCTACTGCACAGGGTCATGCCGCATTTCTTTATCCATCTGTCAATGGACATTTGTGTTGCTTTCACTTTAGGGATATTTTAACTAAGTGCTGCAGCGAACACTGATACAGAGGTTTTTGTTTGAACACCTGTTTTCAGTTCTTCTGGGCAGACACCTAGGAGTGGACTGGATTTTGAAATTCTATGTTTAACTAACTGAGGAAGTGTCAGACTATTTTCCACAGCGGCTGCAGCGTTTCACCTTCTCACCAGCAATAGGACACTCTCCATTAAAATAATCATTTTTAAAACCCACGGGCAGTCACACCTGTCCCTGCCCCCTAGCCAGGATGGGAACATGGGTCCAGCAAATCCAGGGCAGGAGAGCGAACAAGGAGCTTTCCTCAAAGACCCAATAAGCCAGCAACCAGGCTGTAAAGCAGAGTGAAATCCTGTGACCCTCACCAGGGCTCAGATCCCAAGCTCTGTTAAAGAGGAAGTGTGGACCCCACAGCAAAGACCGTGAAGCCAGAGGGAACTCAACCTAATTAAAGCTACGACAAGTAACATCTAACCTGACAGAGTGGCTCACGCCAGAGGCCGGGTAGACAAGGGGGTGTGATGTTTTCCAGGGGTAAATATTATGCAATTCAGTGTTCGCTATTCTTTTACACTCCATGTCCATCATTAAAGATATGTACGTATAAACACACACATATATGTAGAAATGTATATATAAACTATGCATACACATAGCTATACATACCTTAGATGTAAAGTAGCATATGATGTGCAGTTGTTAAAATGATCAGACGTACAGAAAGACAAATATCATATGATATCACTTATATGTGAAATCTAAACTATGACACAAATAAGCCTATCAGAAACAGAAACAGGCTCACAGACATAGAGAACAGACTTGGGGTTGCCAAGTGGGGGGATGGAGTGGGAGTTTGGGGTTAGCAGATGAAAACGAGTATGTATAGAATGGATAAACAACAAGGTCCTACTGTAGAGCACAGGGAAGTATATTCCATATCCTGTAATAAACCATAATGGAACTGAAAACAATGATCAGGCATAGCCCCTGAAACATCCATAATAATAATAAATATGTCAAAGGATCCATAAAAGAATTTAAGCATGTTCATTGTCTTCCACTGGTAGTACCTTTTGGATAAATGGTATCTATAGGCTTTGTCAATCAATTAATAGGATTACTAGGCAGTAATTCAAACTGCCTTCAGCTGTAAAGCAGTTTTGACATAAATATATAAGTAGATCCAGTCTTCGGGATACAAAGTTCACAAAGAACTCCCCGGGCTGAACGGAAGATGTGCGTGCAGGAAAAGGTTATCTTCAGGTCCTCTGTTTAGGGGAACATTCTTTGTCTTGAGGGGAAACAGTGAAAATCTAGATAATACAGGACCCTTCATGATGATAATGGTCTCTGGGTTAAAGGTTAGTTTGAAAATAACTCTGGGTATCACAGCTGAAGGCATCTTTCCCCACATACAGCTTTGTTCTTTGTGCTCCATTCCACTGGGGTGTCCTCACTGAAAAGCATCTTGTACAAAGCAGACACGCTATCGGCAACGATCCTCAGACATGGAACCTGCATCAGATAGCTGTAGCAATAATAAACCCAGAAGATCCATGGTCAAGCAGCAACATGATGATACTTAACAGAATACAATTCTACATAATTAAATAGCTAATAACAGCAGCTCCTTATTTATTAAAACGGTGCTCAGCATCATCATAGAGTAGCTGTATGCATTAGGTAAATATCCAGAGACGTGCACATACTAACTAGAGGGGCATGCAGGGTGATGATCTCATTCATAAACAACCAGAGAATTTTTAAGTAAAAAAATGAAGATATGATGATTTAGCAATACCACTCCTGGGCATAGACCCAGAGAAAAACTGTAATTTGAAAAGATGCATGCAGCCCAGTGTTCACCACAGCACTATTTACAATAATCAATACAGAGAAGCAACCTAAATGTCCACTGACAGTGGAATGGATAAAGAAGATATGATACATATATATACAATGGAATACTGCTCAGCCATAAAAAAGAATAAAATAATGCCATTTGCAGCATCACGGATGGACCTAGAGCTTATCATACTAAGTGAAGTTAAGTCAGAGAAAGACAAACATCATGTGACATCACTTGTATGTGGAATCTAAAAAATGATGCACATGAACTTATTTTCAAAACCGAAACAGACTCACAGACAGAAAACAAACTTATGGTTACCACAGGGGAAAGCGGGGGGAGGGATGAATTAGGAGTCTGGGATGAACATATACACATGACTATACGTAAAATAGCTAAACAACAAGGACCTACTGTATAGCACAGGGAGCTATACTCAATATTTTGTAATAACCTAGAAGGGAAAAGAATCTGCAAAAAGAACAGATACATATACGTATAACTGAGTCACTTTGCTATACACCTGAAAATCACACAACATTGTAAGTCAACGATCCTCCAATTTAAAAAAAAGGAAGATATGATAAACTTGAGACTGGTTACCTCAAGATGTATCTGCCGTGAGATTCTTTTACTTTTTTTTTTTTTCGCGGTACGCGGGCCTCTTACTGTTGTGGCCCCTCCTGTTGCGGAGCACAGGCTCCGGACACGCAGGCTCAGCGGCCATGGCTCACGGGCCCAGCCGCTCCATGGCATGTGGGACCTTCCTGGACCAGGGCACGAACCCGTGTCCCCTGCATCGGCAGGCGGACTCTCAACCACTGCACCACCAGGGAAGCCTGCCACGAGATTCTTGAAAGAGTATTTCTATAGGTGGTTTGTGTGCACTGTGGAGGGCACATGGTAATCCCTGGCACCATCATGAACTCACTAGGAACAAAGCACACCGCTCATCCTTTACGATCAAGCCACCAGATCTCCAACTCCTACTAGAAAATATCAGCCAAAGAATGAACCGTAATTCTAGCCCAGGATCTGAAAAATCTCACGTGACAGTACCTATGAGTTGTAGCTGGATAAACAGATGGTCCAAAGGAGTGCTGATTTGCCAAAGAGTTGTAGAAAATGAGAAAGGTTTTTGAGAATGTGCTCTACAACTTTGCTCTATTCAATAATTTACACCAATGACGTGTATGGATGAACTACAAGAATATTTATCCAGCACGTGGGGGCGAGTTTGTGCTGTGGAAGAGAATAAAGTCTCAGAAAGACCTTGGTAAATGGAACACATGATGAAGATCAGCAAAATTAAACTCAATGTCAAGACCCATAATCCACTTATTTAAGAAGCATAATCATTGGTACCAGGACGCTGACATTAAGATGTGGCGTGGGGGGCTTCCCTGGTGGCGCAGTGGTTGAGAGTCCGCCTGCCGATACAGGGGACACAGGTTCGTGCCCCGGTCCAGGAAGGTCCCACATGCCGCGGAGCGGCTGGGCCCGTGAGCCATGGCCGCTGAGCCTGCGTGTCCGGAGCCTGTGCTCCACAACGGGAGAGGCCACAACAGTGAGAGGCCTGTGTACCGCAAAAAAAAAAAAAAAAAAAAAAAAAAAAGATGTGGCGTGATTGCAGCTCCTGCGAAGGAGATTTTAATGGATGAGAAATTAAGCATTAGGCAGGTGAGCCATGGAGTGACTTAAAGTCACAAAGGCTAAAGTTCATGCTGCTTGGTACCCGTTAATATGGAGATGTTTTGGTGAGCAGGAAGAGAATTTACACTGGACTCTTCACACATTGTACCACAGTGGGAGTAATATTTTTCAGTTCAGATGGCTGCTATTTAATAAGTACAGGGGACAACCTGGCTATGAGGTGAGACCAAACAGGATGCCCAGGGGCGCAAAGACCATTTTGCGTATGTGATCTCTCAAGAATCGGGAACATTCCACCCAGGGCGCGAAAGGCACTTGCCTTTCAATTTGTTTGAGTGGCTTGTCTGCAAAAGAGAGAAGGAATTTAGTGGCTGTCTCAGAGGCCAGAGCTAGGACTTTGTGCAAAATAAGGACCATGACCTTATAACAGCTGCCAGACCATAAGATGATCAGCCTGTCAGATAGCATCTATCGGAGATAGACAAAACCCCATCTGTTGGGGATACTGCAGAGGGATTACTTCACCAAGAAGCCGGGAGTTTGAACAAAGTGACTAGTATAATCCTTCCCAGCCTGGAGACTCCATCAGTCCATAAGCAAACTCAACATCTAAAGATATACTGAAGCAGAAAGAAAAAAATAAAAGCGTACGCCATAGGAAAGAAACCCAACCAGACCAGTGTTCTCCAAGGCACCTATTCACAGGACGTCTCTTTCTTTGCCTACTAGATGGTGGATGGGGTCTCCTGATGAAATAAACTTGATAGGAAGATGATAATGAACAAATAATTTGGCAACATAATTTAATTACGGGTCATCTGAATGTTTTGAAAAGGCCATAAAAGCAGTTTGTATCTTACTAATTAGTCCCATTTATAACCCTTGCTCAACCTGCCCTTGCAAAGCCTCATGGAAAATCATTATAATCAATGGAAATTACCCAGCAACAACAGTTTATAAAAACAAGTACATGGAAATGTGTGTTAAGAGAATATCCAACAGAAGCGGGTCGCTCCCATGAACTTCCCAACTCGGTTTGTTTCAAGGTTAAAACAACAGGCATTCTCACGATCTTCAAGGCACCATCTCCGGGTCAGGGATGTGAGCAGAGGTCCAGGAGATGGAAACTCCATTCATTTACCCTCCGTCTGTAACAGGGAGGAACAAATCTAACTCCAGGTTGGATCTGTTTCTTTTACTGTCATCTCTGTAATTCTACTGCTTTTGCTACAAGTTCATCACTAGAAGGATGTTGCCTATACCTTAAATTATAGCCAGTGGCCCACCTCTGGGCCCCCTGCCTTCCAGGTCATGAGTATCAAGCTAAAATACCTTTGTTCAGCTCACAGGAAACATCCTGGCCAGGCCCACCTGTCAATGGCTGCAGGAAGGAAGAAATGAACACACCCCCTTTGCAGTCTGGCCAGAACCAGGAGATTTTAGCAACAACTTATACCCTTTCTTACTTGACCTCCTCAATACCCCCTCTTTCTTCTATAAAAGAAACCAGCACCCAAACCCGAGTGAGATGGTTTTGGGACACGAGTCCACCATCTTCTCGGTCTGCTGGCTTTATGAACACAGTGGCTATTCCTTGTCCCCACAACTTGTCTCTTGATTCACTGGTCTGTTGTGTGGCGAGCAGTAGGACCTTGAACTCGGTAACACGTTCATGGTTTCTGCACCAGCGGGAATTTAGATCCCATATTCGCAGAAGGAGCTTCTCCCTGGAAACAGGGACTCCCAACCAAGTCTTGGCATCCCTTCTCAAGTATCTCTCTCTCTTTTTTTTTTTTTTTGCAGTACGCGGGCCTCTCACAGTTGTGGCCTCTCCCGTTGCGGAGCACAGGCTCCGGACGCGCAGGCTCAGCAGCCATGGCTCACGGGCCTAGCCGCTCCGTGGCACGTGGGATCTTCCCAGACCGGGGCACGAACTCATGTCCCCTGCATCGGCAGGTGGACTCTCAACCACTGTACCACCAGGGAAGCCCCATGAATAAAATTTTTAAATATTTTTTTAAAACTGGAATAAACAATTACTAGAAAAGTTGGAATTACTGCAGTTACTGGAAATAACATCAAAATGTTAATAAAAGATTATTTCTGAATGGTTATTTTGGAAGATGAGAAGACTTCCACCTACTTCCATATTACAAACTCAAACCAGTGATATAATGGATAACTTTAACTTCTGTTTTGTGTACCCATTTATTTCTTAAATACAAACTATACTTTGAAGAATGAAGATCTAGTCAAAATTATCAAATTGTATAAAGCCCATGAGAAAACAGCTCTGGAATTGGTAATTAGGAGGTTGCTGAGTCCCAAGACTGGTGTTTCAGTGAACAAATGGAAGAAATCATTGCAGAGTTTGAGAAAGAACATGCTGTCAGAAAGTGGAAGTACCATCTACAGGTTAGTCACATAGAAGCCCACTGCTAACACACCATCCCCGCGCCTGACTGCCGGCCTCTAAGGCCAACACCTGAACAGCCTCCTGGGCTCACTTCTGAGTTCCTGTGATTGGGATCCTGTCTCCACACCTGACACAAAGGAACTGGACCCCAAGCCCTGAGCTTCCTACACCCATTCTGTGTGTGGCCCTCTTGGTCCTCATCCACAGGCTGGCTACAAGCATCCTATCTTTGGTGATGCAGGATTATAGAGAGGTCCTCTAGACCAGAAGGTCCAAAAGAGCTGAAGTCACCCAACAATCTCCATGACAATCCTTAGAGCTAACATGATGGGGGTTGTGGGGCGGGGTGGGGGCCAGGAGTAGGAAGAAAAAAGCCAAGGGAGGCACACAAAATACTAAGGAGTTGGCCTGGGACAGCGGTGGTGTCTAGGTCATAGATGGATATCATTCTTACACATAGAGAAGAAACAGTAACAAGGTTGTGCACTGATTAGAAACCACTTTAAATGGTACCACTTCCAATAAAAACGAGATACACAGACACTGAGAGAGCAAGTCCTGCATTTAATGCTGATTACAATTATATCGTGCAAACTCACTGCAACACAGTAATTGTCAGCAAGAAAATCGTTAGGTTCAGTACAATGCCTCATCACATAATCCAAAGGGAAGAAGCATGGTTCCTGTGTATGTAAATATGTAAATATTTGGGTGATCTCAGAGGGATTATCTCCAGGGGCATGAATTATCTACTTAAAACAACTAACTCCAGGGACTTCCCTGGCGGTCCAGTGGTTAAGGCTTCGCCATCCAATGCAGGGGGTGCGGGTTCCATCCCTGGTTGGGGAGCTAAGATCCCACATGTCTTGCGGCCAAAAAACCAAAACGTAAAACAGAAGCAATACTGTAACAAATTCAGTAAAGACTTTAAAAATGGTCCACGTCAAAAAAAATCTTAAAAAAACACACACACACAAAAACTAACTCCAAGGGCAAGAAGACCCCCAAAATCAAACGTCAGCATTATATAAAAGCCCCTCTATACATGGCAAACTCTCAGTGGATAAAGTCCAAGAGATGCTAGTCTATCTTGAGACATAGTTCTTTCCCAAGTATTTATAACCACGTCCCCATCTCAATTCAAATCTTCCTCTAAGGCCAGTTTTATGTGCATACCCCTAATATTATCACAGCCTACCCTGCATTTCTTAACTTTTGCCCTGTAAGTAATTCATTATACACTGATGGCTGCTGACTGTCCAAGAATGGGGAGCGAGAGTCAAGAACCCACAGACAACTATGGACGTGATGGATTTGCATGCGGGAGGCCCTGGAAGACGGTGCAGGAAAAGGACATCCAGATGTTTGGATTCAATCCCAGCCTGGATTGCAGACTTGGGAGAGGTGCCTTCCCCCCATGTGGAGCAGGGCAGGGATGCTCCAGCTCTGCGACTGAGAAAAAAAAGAGAGAAAGGGAGTGCCATGTGGGTCCAGGAGCCGTCCAGCCTTCTCCCTGAACCCCACCAGGAGAGATCTTGATGGATGGCCACTGGGAATCTCAGCAAATGATGATGGGGACCCCAAGAGCATGCCACAGACATACTCACACTATGGGATTCAAGAAACAGTGGCTGCAAAGAGAAAGAAAGTCGTTTGCACGGAGGACAGCTTTCTCCAAGGAGACAAGGTCCACAAACCCAAGCCAGAGAAATTAGGCAGAATTTTAAGAACACCAGCAATATTCTTGCCCCACTGTTATACACACCCTGTATAATCCCCTCTCCTTGAGGGGGGTGGGGGCGGGACCTGTGAATAGGATGGGTGTCATTCCTGTAATCAGGGCACTGATCGGTTGACTCAGACAGATTAATCTCAGAGAGATTACCTTGGGTGGGCCTGACCTAATCAGGTGAGCCCTTAAAAGGTGCGGAGCCCAGAAGTCTCTCCGAAGTCACGAGAGGTGTGCCCAGCTGGTATCAAAGGAGAAGCAAATAGCTGTGATGAGAACCGCCTGCAGGGCCCATGTACCCAGGAACGGTGGGTGACCTCTAGGAGCTGAAGGTGGCCCATGACTGACAGCCAGCAAGGAGACAGGGAACTCAGACCCCAACTGCAAGAAACTGAATGCTTCCAGCACCCACTGAAGTTAGAAAGGCATCCTGAGCCTCAGAAGAGATGGTCAGCCTGGTGACAGGCTAAGCAGAAGGAGCATCTATCCCTGGCCTGGACTCCTGACCCACACAGGCTGGGAGATAATTTACAGAGGTTCCTTAAAGCCACTGTTTGTTGTGAAACAACAGAAAATGAGTACAGTGGGTATAAATCTTAAACCAAATGCTTTCCTATCCAAAGCTAGAGAGATCTCAGGCTAGGAGATTTGGTTTACAAATGTATTTCCATATCCCACATATGGAAAAAAATCTGTGGTATTCATCACTATATCAAATTCTTTTCTTTTTTTCGTACCACCTACAAATAGGTTTTAAGCTGCATCTGTACGCTACGTGGTATGGGGCTCAGCACAGCCCATGGCATCTCATAAAGGCCCAGGATACACTGTCTGGATGGAGCAACCTCAGAGCAGATAGAACAACGGGCATCGTGGTGGGCTGAGTCCCGACCACCCAGAGATGTCCACGTCCTAATCCTCAGAACTTGTGACTATCTTACCTTAAGTGGCAAAACTTAAGTGGCAAAAGGGACTTTGCAGGTGTGATTAAGTTAAGGCCCCTGACATGGGAAGATGGGCCAGGCTTAGCCAGGGGGGCCCAATGTGAGCCCAATGTGAAGACGGGGAGAAATTGGAAGATGCTACTTCTGCTGGCTTTGAAGACAGAGGAAAGCAGCCAGGAGGTTAAGGAATGCAGGCACCTCTAGAAGGTGCAAACGGCAAGGAAACCATTCTGCCCTTCAGTCTCCAGAAGGAACTGGCCCTGCCACCGTCTTGGTTTTAGCCCAGTGAAACCCACTTTGGACTTCTCACTTCCAGAACCCTAAGATAATAAATCTATGTCGTGGTGATTTATTACAAAGTTGGTGGCAATTATTACAGCAGTCACAGAAAGTGAATATAGAAAGGAAGCGAAGAACCTAGGGAAGGGAGACTTCGGGGAGGAAATGAGAAAAGAAAGAAAAAAGTTAGCATCTGATTTAATGGCTGGTTTTCCTGCTGTTCTAGAACTGCAGGAGGCCAGGACACCATTCGTCTCATGCCCTCCACAACCAACTCAACTCCTAGGACAGTGGGGAACTGAGAAAATATTTGCACACATTGATTTGTGGACAGGGCATGACTCTTAACAGATAGGTGTAACCTTGGACAAGCCGTTAAGTTATCACGTAAATGATTCTTTCTGTTAAGTTACAGAGTAATTCTTCAGTTCTGTGCTACGTTCCTGACCAGTTTATAATCAGGAATGAGTTGACAAAACTACCAGAAAGCGTACATGCAAGTTTCTTTGGACATAATGATGCTTTTTCTATCCAAGGCCCAATTTGGAATATAACATTAAAATACTCTGAACTCTAAATTTTCCTCCATCTACCAATATTCCTGCATGCTGTGGTAAACCTTTAATATTGGGGTTTGGTTATCTCATCATTATGTACAAGACCTTTTTTATTGACATCATTTAGAAACATTACAGTGTTTAAAATGAACATTTATGAATTCAACCAATAGGGAAAACTGTAAATTCAGTCCTTCCCCTGCCTGAAAGTGCTCATGAGAGAGATTCTCTTGACTGAATTGTCAGAACATAAGCAATATTCTCTGAACCTCCACCTCCCCATTCTGCCTTAATCTTTAGAGGTTGCACATGTCAGGGAAATACTTGAGGACCCTGCCAACAGAAGTCATATATGCATGCAGAAGTGATTTGAGAGCAGTGTGCTTATTTTTCCGAATAAAAATGCAACTGCCGAGGAATGCAGAAAAATCAATCAGCAGCTCTTAAAAATGTGTTTCCTTTACATGAAAATGGATTACAGGAAAAGAAGATCAATTTGCTTGCCCACCGCACACAAATGAATTATCTCCTCTGATACCCACTGCATCTGCACGACAGATCAAATAACAAATAAATTCACAGCAATGTGTTTCAGCCTAACTGTGGGTAGCTCTTCAACTTAGAATTTATATTTTATTCAACGGAGGGCCACCCTTGCCTTTTATTTAATGCTTTTTGGATCCTAGAGCTCAATGTTTGTTTGCAATGGAAAAGAAAAGCTTTAATGATTGAGAAATGGGACAAGATCTTGTTATCACAGAGTTAGGATGAAACATTTGAAATAGCCGTTCTTATAGATCAAAAATGATGGGGCTTCCCTGGTGGTGCAGTGGTTGAGAATCTGCCTGTCAATGCAGGGGACACGGATTCGAGCCCTGGTCTGGGAGGATCCCACATGCCGCGGAGCAACTGGGCCCGTGAGCCACAACTACTGAGTCTGCGTGTCTGGAGCCTGTGCTCTGCAACGGGAGAGGCCACGACAGTGAGAGGCCCGCATACCGCAAAAAGAAAAAAAAAAAAAAAAAAGAGGATAGCTGAGCAGTCAAAATCACACTCAACTTGCAACGTAATGCACCTGGATGAAAGCTACAAAGCTACCTCTGAAATCCTGACACCTACCCCTCGTTACTGTGCTCACCTGGAGGACCACAGAGTTCCCAAGACTCTATGTTATGGGAAAAATGGTCCAAAATCTGGTATTTCTTATCTGTGCAATCTGGGCACCAGACATGTCCAAGACCAGCAGCATTGCCTGCAGCAACATGCAACAAAGACTCTGCACTGGAGAAGAATCCAGAGTGGAAAACAAGGCGGGGGCCACAAAGTAATTCAAAGGAACTATGTGATTATGAACCATGATCTGAGAATGGAGAAGGGTATCTAAGCAACTGGCTAAGAAGGAGAGGTATGGTAAGGCGGAGGGCGCCATCAACATCCTAATGAAAAAACGTCAAGCGATGAACGAGGAAACCATGATAAATTCATATCCACATGAAAAATGTCCAGCCTCCTTAGGGATCAAGAATTAAAAGGAAAACAGAGAGGGCTTCCCTGGTGGCGCAGTGTTTGAGAGTCTGCCTGCCAATGCAGGGGACACGGGTTCGTGCCCCAGTCCGGGCAGATCCCACATGCCGCGGAGCGGCTGGGCCCATGAGCCATGGCCGCTGAGCCTCCGCGTCCGGAGCCTGTGGTCTGCAACGGGAGAGGCCACAACAGTGAGAGGCCCGTGAACCGCAAAAAAAAAAAAAAAAAAAAAGAAAAAAAAAAGAAAACAGAGGGAAAATGCTATTTGTAATCTATCAATGTGGCAAATACAATGACAGAATGAGGCTGAATCTCGGAAAACGGGGACTCCTGCTCGTGGGTTATGTTATTGAACATATGCTCCCTGGACGCTTGGGAGCATATGTGAGGATGAATATAGTCTCAACAGTTTTACACTCTCTGAATTGGTGTTTGCATTTCTAGGAATTTTGTTTTCTGTGAAAATATCAAGAGACCCACACAACACTCGTGTCCCTTATCAATATATTGCTACCAACCTTAGTTAGAAATTTGTGAAGCCAGAAGAGTTGGGGAAAGGTTCAATAAATTATGTAATAGGATATTATGCAGCCCTTAAAATTCTTGATTTTCGAAGACTATTATTTTTTCATGAAGAAAAACTTCAGGGTATAAGTTTAGGGTGGGAAAGGCAAAATCTGACAGGAACTAAAGGCAGCAAGATCGCAAATAAAAGAAGTTCATATTTATATATGGATATGTATGTTTTCTGTGTCTGTGTGCATAGACGTGTATACACAAAACTGAAAAGAAAGATGATAGTTCTAGAGGAGCAGGACTACCAGTATTTACACGATGCTTTATACCTTCTTGTATCTATGTATCGAATGTTCTACTTATCTTTGTAATCAGGAAAGAAAAAGAGCCTGCAAAGTACAATTTAATCATACTGTCTTTCTGATGCTGGAGACATTGTCAGAGTAAATGCCCCTAACTCCTCAAATACAATAATTCGTACAAATGGGAATAAAAAAGAAAATGACCCTGGGCTCCCAGTTGGCCTGAAAGACCCTAATTGAGAAAACTTCAATTTGTTAAAGAATGATGATCTGCCAAATACTGTGCGTCTGGCCCTTGTCATAGAATCAAAAAAAAAAAAAAAAGATTCCCTTTTTAAGTCCTTACTCCTTTAGCACAAGCACATAATAAATGGGTAATAAATACTTGTTGCAGAGAATTGAATTAACACAGATTTCTAGTCTCTACAGTTTTCCCCTCGTGAAAGAAAGCTCTGATTATTACAGTGCAGAATTTGAAGACACAACAGCAAACATACCCTAGGTCTAAAACCTTGGGTTTTCCCCACCTTCAGAACCCTCATCAATGGTAAAGCTCGATTTTTTTATCCCAGCCTCTTTTTCGGTAGGTTTAGCTGGAAAAAGGAAAATGATCCCCACGGTTTCTGCTGAAAAGAGAGACATAAAAGGTAGAGCAATTATTTCAAATTGAGACCCCTGTGGATTTGCAAGGAGGAAATAAACACCATGATGGCGGTGGGCATGACTTCAGGGGTCCGTCCTGGCCAGGGACATGGCCAGCCCACAGCCTGAGGAGGGCTCGGATTACCCATCTCAAAGGTTTTGTCTGTTCTTACATTATAGCATTGGCGGATCAATGTCCATGAAACCCACAATGGGACGGAAAGCATCTAAATCAGTGTTCCAAGACAAATGCACCAAACCTCCAGGGCGGTGGCCCAAAGCATTGCGGGACTGCCCCCCAAAATACACACAAACAATAAAATACTACTCATGGGATCGCCCCAATACACACAAGCCACAAAGAGCCAGCCACTCAGGGGGATCCCCCCCAGATACACACAAACCACAAAAAGCCAGCCACTCGGGGGACCCCCCCCAAATACACACAAACCACAAACAGCCAGCCACTCAGGGGGATCCCCCCAGACACACATAAACCATAAAGAGCCAGCCACTTGGGGGGATCCCACAGATACACACAAAGAACCAGCCAGTCATGGGTAGATCATTATTGAGAAGCATGCAGTGGCAACAGGAGTATGGATATGATAAGAGGACACCTGTCCTTCCCAGAGAACAGCCAGAAAGGAGACAGGATGTCAAGTGAAATTGTTCCTACAGGGAAAGAACCTGATGGCTCTTCTTTGTAGTGATCACAGTGACACATTTAACTCTAACTCTGCAAAAAAAAAAAAAAAGAAAAAGAAAAAAAGTCTGGGTGTGCGTGAGAGAGAGAGAAAGAGAGAGGCTAAGAAAAAACACAAAGTGGGGTTTGGGTTTTCATGTTGAGAACATTCTTAAAGGAGTATCTTCGCTGTTGACTCATCGTTTCACCACAAACATGCCCTTTGGAGAACATTCTCAACATGGAATCCACAAGGGTGCCGAACCAGAAATGACTACATATAAACACAGGTCTGTGTGTGTGTGTCTAAGACCACTATATGGTTTTTATGTATGGCTTCATTCAAACTGTAGGCGGCAAAGCAAACTACATGTCGAATGACAGCTTCCACGGTGGGGCGGCTGAGGGGGGGATGAGGGGAAAGGGGGCAAAATGGTTGGAAAATGAGAGTCCAAGGGGGGGCTGTGCTGTGGGCGAGTGTGTGTGATAGGCACCATGATTACTGGGACTTGAGTTCGTGGGGGGTGTGAACCCAGGGAAGCTCCCACTACCAGACTCAGAGCTGGGGAAAGGTGTGAACCACGGCACTAGGCATCCACTTTGTTGTAGGAGGCTCATTCTCATCACTAAAGAAACACCCCAAATGCGTCATGTCTCCTCCCTCTGTCCCTCGCCCATCCTTTCCCACTTGACCCAACAAATGCCCAAAGACCACAGAGGAAGCTGGAAACTCACTTGCTTTTAGGATGCAGCCTGGTCCTATCCCACTCCTTCTGCCTCTCGAAATACAACTGTCACGAGAGTAATCACACTAATAAGGTTGGGAAAGCTGCAGCCTTCTTTTTTTACATCACAGACATTGTAAGGTGATTCGAGATTTCAGAGTCTAAGGTTACTGTGTAGAATTTCAAAGTTTCCTGCAAGCCCGATACAAAATTTTCTGAAGGGAATTTCATCTTAGCTACTGAATGCTTTCCAATATTATGAAAGAGTTACAGCAAAAAAAATAGTACTTAAATGATATTTTCAAATTATTGAGAAGGAAACTAGAGAATGGGGACTAAACCAATTCTTCACATTCCTAAGGAAGATGACTTACAATAATATCTGAAATAAACTAAAGACCAGTAGTTTTTTAAAAATCATGGAACGTTACAAAGTTCTCTAACACTTCAAATGTGTGGTTTCTGAATAGGAAACCAAAATTACTTTTAGTTATCAGTATGATGTTCAGTATTATTAAATGTGCTTAACAAACTTATCTTCTGGATTTGTACGATAATGTCTCCAAAAGTGAGGACGTTATTAGGCAATTTCCTATTTCTAGCAAATAGAATTGTCCTTGAAAGATAAATTTATTCTGGAGTCGATGTTTTTTGGCTGACGCTTATTTTTTTTTTTATTTTTTTTATTTTTTTTGCTGTATGCGGGCCTCTCACTGTTGTGGCCTCTCCCGTTGCGGAGCACAGGCTCCGGATGCGCAGGCCCAGCGGCCATGGCTCACGGGCCCAGCCGCTCCGCGGCATATGGGATCCTCCCAGACCGGGGCACGAACCCGTATCCCCTGCATCGGCAGGCGGACTCTCAACCACTGCGCCACCAGGGAGGCCCTGGCTGACGCTTATTTTAAAAAGCAAAACCTGCAAGTAACTAAGTAAGGAAATGACATCTACTCATTACTGTAAATGTACATTAGCTATGCATTTGATCAACCCCTCCCTGAATATTAGACTGTAGCAATAAATAAACTTGAAACATAACTAGAAGCAACTAGCTCCACATTCATCTGGTATGAAATGTTACACAATTCAAAGCAACTCAGCAAACCCCCTCAGGCTCTGGAAGCAAACTGCAAAAAACCAAACAACTAGAGACTAATGTACAGTTAATAAAACTTTCAAATTCAAGGAAAGAACCTAGGTTTCAAGTCAAGAAAGGAGGGAATTAGGAAAACATAATATAAATTAGTAACTTTCCATTAGGCCTTCAAATCCAGAGTTGATTTTAATACAAAGAGAGAAATAAAGTAGTATAGGTTAAAGCAATATAGAGATATTCTTAAGGCAGTACAGAGATACAACGTAGTACAATGGTGTAGGTTAAAGTAGTAGTATACCAACCACTCATCAGCAATTGATTATAATTTTAAAATTCAAAGATTGTACTCCTAAAATTATAAAAATCTAATTACAGACATTTTATGACTACCTTCCAACACTTTATACACAAACACAAAGAATAATAAGCTGTTGTATAGATTATTTCCTGACTGACTTCAAATAAGATCGTATTTTATACTTGAAACAACACAGTAGACTATCTTTCCATACAACTCACCCCTAAAATGGAAAGTTTAATATGAGCTTCATATAGGAAAAAAAAATCAAAATAAACAGAACACTGGACATGCAGGATAAATATTGGAACTGCTACACTTCAATGACTGTCAGTAAGATGAGTAAAATACATGCAGTGGAATACGGCAGGAAATTCCTGTACCTTCGTTTAAAATTTTGTTTCACTAAACAGAAAAAAGTACCTGCTTACGCCAGGAATCAGATACTTCTGCTCCTCTCTGGAATCCCAGGTCAGCGAGCGGGAGACAATCTTTACCAGGTATGAGGTTTCATCACTTGTGGCCAAGAGGAAGACTGAGCAATCCCACAGAAGAGACAAAGATCATTTTTTACATTGTGTAAGTTAGAAGCCAAATCACATCAGAAAGGCTTTTTTTTTTCTTTTTTCTTTTTTTTTTGGCATGCAACTTTCTTGGTTGACTGAAATCCAAAGAATATCACTTAATATCAGTATTCATATAGCAGAGGAACCATTTTTTTCATTCATGTATTCAACAATTATTTACTAAACATCTACAAGGCACCCTGCATTGCTGGACGACGGTAGGGAGAGTCGTATGTTTCCTGTACTCACAGGGCTTACAGAGCATCTGCAAAAGCAGACAGGATCCAGATCAATACTGGACAAAGAAGACATCCACAAGGGTATGAAACTGTCAACGGGACCAGGGCGCGTGGAGCATGGTGTGGGTCTTACAAGCTGGAGGCCCAGTGCAAGGAGAGGCTGGCTTGTGTGGAGGTCCAGAGGAGGATGAAAACAAAGCAAGGGTGAGGCGGGTGCAAGAAGGGCCTGAGGGACACGGAGGGTGCCAGGAGCCCTATAATCCAGGCCTTTCCAGCCGTGGTTCTGGAATTCCACCTGCCTTCCGATGGAAAGCCGTTGGAGAGCTCTAGTAGGGCCAGAGGCAGGATCAGGCCTGGGTGTTGAGAAGGTGCCTGTGGCTCCCGGTGGTGGGAAAGGCCTTGATGGAGGCAGACCGATCATGGGAGGCCAGAGTGTTGCACACGTGGGAGATGAAGCCGGCTGAGCCCAAGGTGTGCCACATTCAGCTGGAGAAACAAGAGACAGCAAAGAAGCCCATGCAAGGGGCCTTCGGGGCTTTTTACATTGGAGAGCTTCGCGTATCAATGCCATCTCTTCCAAGATAATCCATGAGGCTTTTTGTTGTTGTGAATCCCTGTGGCTCAACAGCAGGGCCGCTAAGGAAATCGTGGGTACGACACAGGGGAGGCCACGGACAGACCTCACCCATCTTTATGTAAATAACTGAACAGGCTCCAGCCTCACTGCTGTCCTCGCTTAGAAGACAGGACAGGGGGGAAATCAGGGGCCATTGTTTTTACTTACAAATCCTCTGTCCATAAGAAGGTCCACTAGAGATGACTATCAGCGTGCGTCTGCTACAAGTGGGTGGAACCAACTGAGACCACTTCCCACATCCCGGGGCCTAAGGAAGTTCCCAGGAGCAGCCAGTGGAGCCCTCGGGGTTCCAACAGGAATGGTTTGCCAAGCACTGAATATCGGGTTGAACGTTCTAAATGTCTCCCCTGGAATGGACGTCAAGGTGGCAAACTAAGCATGTGGCTGGATTGTCTGTAATGTCTGTAATTGTCTTCTTATAAATGGAACGCCTTGTTCCTGAAGTCTTTTCACACGCTATCTTTCTTTTTTTTTTTTTATATTGAGGTATAGTTCATTTACAATGCTGTGTGAGTTTCAAGTGTACGGCAGAAGTGATTCAGTGATACAATATATGTATTCTTTTTCAGATTCTCTTCCATTACAGCTTAGTGCAAGATACTGAATATAGTTCCCTGTGCTCTACAGCAGGTCCTTGTTGTTTACCTATTTTATATGTACTAGTGTGTATCTGTTCATCCCCACCTCCTAATTTATCCCTCCCCCAACCCCTTCCCCTCTGGTAACCATACGTTTGTTTTCTATGCCTGCGAGTCCATTTCTGTTTTGTAAATAAGTCTGTATGTTTCATTCCTTTAGATGCCACAAAGAAGTGATATTTGTCTCTTTTTTCACATGCCCTCTTTAAAAACGCTGAACAAAAGCACTGCTATCGATTCTGAAGGCAGGCAGCGCTTGCCAGGGAGGACGCCCATGGGCTTTGTGAGTCTGGCACTCACGCGAAGATCCACAGACCCACAGCGCCTGAGTTAACTGTGCTGCGGGAAATCACACAGAGACAAACACAGAAAGTGAGGTACCAGAACCCTCTCCCCATAAATCCCGACACAACTCCCTCAGCTGTATTCAGGGCGGAGCCCACTGTCACATGAACCCTGTGTCCTCAGTTCAGACACAGCAGGAGCCGGGAAGGTTTGGAAGGGGGCATGGGAACTGTCACGGACACACTCTGAATGCACCTCTTGGCAAGAACCTACTGTGTGCTCAACGGTATGTAAAGAAGCTACACGGAAAGGCAAGATGACAGCCTCCACAGTTACTTTGTAACTAGCGTGTACAAAGAGATGGATTCGGGGCTTCCCTGGTGGCGCAGCGGTTGAGAATCTGCCTGCTAATGCAGGGGACACGGGTTCAAGCCCTGGTCTGGGAGGATCCCACGTGCCGCGGAGCAACTAGGTCCGTGAGCCACAACTACTGAGCCTGCATGTCTGGAGCCTGTGCTCCACAACAAGAGAGCCCGCGATAGTGAGAGGCCCGCGCACCGCGATGAAGAGTGGCCCCCGTTTGCCGCAACTAGAGAAAGCCCTCGCACAGAAACGAAGACCCAACACAGCAAAAATAAATTAATTAATTTTAAAAAAAAAGAGAGAGAGAGATGGATTCACCATCTTTAGAGCCACGGGGATGACGCCGCGCCGCGCACAACCTACAACCACACCGTAGGGTGATCCACCAAAATGGTCCCAGAATATGGGGGGCCCCATGGTCAGCAGAAGCTCCCTGGAGGCAGGGACACACAACATACACCTCTAATGACTGGCCCTGTACAAAATTTGAAAGACAAAAATCAATGGAACTAAACCACCTCTTCAAACAGGAGAAGCAAAATAAAACGTCATACGTATTTCTCCCCAAAAACGTTTTTCGGAAACTATTCAACCTTACAAAATAGTCGAAAGAATAAAAACAAACCCAGGTATACTCCTTCACTTAGGACGGCTAACTGTTGACATGTTGCCACACTTGCTTGCTTGCTCTCTGTCTCTATGTGTACACATGTGTGTACACACACAGAGGTACCTAGGCATACATCATACATTTTTTCTACATCAGAAGATTTTAAAAGAATAAGGCATGTACTCGTATTTGTGTATCATGACATTTCACAGGGAGCTGCACACAGGACGGCGCTTCACCCCCTAAGTAGTTTGGCCTGGGTCTCCTAGAGTAAGCAAAGTTTCCCCCCGACCTCGCTAACATGAAAACTATGAAGAGTAACACTGATTCAATCAACAAACCTTCTACACAGTCCCCAAATAATTGTACCACCTGGGTCTTTTTTCCCATCCAGGATCCATTCGAGATTCAGATACCCCTGTGTTTCTTGGTCTTTTGAAATCTGGAACCATTCCCTCACCCCTGACCTTTCTTGGTTTTGCATGACTTCTAGGGGAAGCATCCAGGTTCAATTGTCTTAGACAATGTAGTATGTTCTGGATTTGTCTATTTCCTCATGTACAGATTCAGGTTGAACCTTCCTGGCAGGGATATTATACCGGATTTTTGGTGCCCTTCTTGTTACCTCCTATGAGGAGGTACGTGACAGCAAGGTGCCCCACTCTTGGGGGTCTCTTGGTAAAGAGTACAGCCCGCAGACTGCTCTACGTTATGTCCCAATTTACTTCTTAACGAACCTTCTCTCCATCATTTTCTCTGAGACACACAAAATAGTCATGGTCATTTTTTTGGTTGGGATTATCTTGACCCCCAGATGTGCTTTTACTATCATGGGTAAATTTGCTGCCATCAAATATTCTTAATTAAGGATTTACAGTCCACTTGAGGAACGCTTTTATCATCCTCAAAGGATTAAAAAAAAAAAGACTGACTATCCTAGTAGATATTTGAGCAGAGTGAGCAACAGACGGCTGGCAGGTCCCGTCAAAGAAAATGATATCTCATAAAAAGCAGATTTCCTCCTCTTTTCTTTTTTCAGTTCAGAAGAAACCTTTAACATCCCTAAACCTGTTTTTTTTTTTTTTTTTTGGATGGGAATGAATTAGAAATACCAGAGACAAGATCAAAGGATTTCCTTGATTATAATTAAAGTCTTCATCCACTTACAGAAAGGGAAAGTTTTATATATAAGAACCCCAAACTCCAGATGGTGAAGTACATTAAAACACCCTGTGAGGACGCCTTTATGCTGGTAAGATACAATGGATATTGTTATCAGGCATTTAGGAACAGATATTTTAGTCCCCACTGAAAGACTCTCCCTTTGCATCGACTGTTAAAAAAAGGATAATGCATGCTGTATGAATTTAGCATGAATGAATCATGACTCTTTTTCAGCTGCCTCCTTTTAATTAGTTACTGACTCTGTCCATTTTTCTCCTGAGCTCTTCTAGCTGGGTCCATAGAATGTCAATCTCCCTCTAGACTAAAATAACCCCCAAAATATATTACTCGAAGCATTTCCCTGCAATATACAGTTGTCTTGCAGCGGAATAAAAAGAAGACTCTACTTAGCAGGTGCTTAAGGCTTTGAAAGCTGGGTCACAAATCAAAGCCAGCTCCTGCATTAACAAGAACTTTAGAAAATATTCTTTAAAACCCCCAAAAGTTTGTTTCTGAAAGAGAAAAGGAACACACGATCCTTTTGAAGAACAGAAATTACAGAAATCACAAGAGAAAATGAACCTCTTAAGCTGCTCAGTGTTAAGAGTGAACACAAGCCACGGCTCTAAGCCTCTGTGGATGTTTGTGCCAGGATGAGAACCCTGTGCTTCTGTGTTTAAATTTAACAGAAAAAAAAAAATCCTAAAAGGTGACTGTTTTTTTCCTCTCTTTAATTTGTATTCTAACTCTAATCCCTCAAAGTAAAAGACCATTGAATATTCTAAGAAGAAAGAGAAGATTAAGTTAAATCTCTTGTTGTATGGGTCAGGGTTTCTCCACGTGGCACCCGTGACGTTTGAGGCTAGGGTAGCACTCGGTTGTGTGCTGTCTGTGTATTGCGGGATGTTTGAGCAGCATCCCTGGCTTCCACCCCCTGGATGCCAGGAGCCAAGCTCCTCCAAAATTATGAGACCCAAAATGCCTCCAGAATTTGCCAACCTCCCCCTGGAGGGCAAAGCCGCCCTGCGGCGGGAGAAGGGCTGTCGTCGGTAACCCCCGAGTCCTGAGCTGCATTGTGAAGATGGTTACATCTGTCTGCACTCCATCACCTTGGCTGGCAGGATCATCCAGGTACTTTTCCTACTTCTCCCAAACAAAGGGCATCCTTTACTTTTCATAAACGCCCTGGGAACCTGTCCTGTGCATCTCCATTGTACAGAGGAAACCCGGGCGCAGGAAGGTTAATCCGCTTCCTGAGAACGAGACCAGCAGGTGGGGAGCTGGGATCCAAAGCCTGGGTCTCCCTGACTCCACACGGTTCCACCTCTGGGAGCCTCTGCATACCAACGCGAACCATATCTTGTCTGACAGCATTTCCGTGCCCATTCCTCCGAGCCTGCTGCTGGTGGGTGGGTGGGGACACTGAATGCCCCGCAGTGCCCCCCTGACATCATAATGGCAGAGTATCATCAAGATGCAGCCTCTGTCTGAGAGGAGGGTGTAGAGAAGGGAATGTCACCTGCAAGGTCTTTGCAAGCTGCTTCCTTCATCCTGTCCCCATCAACATCACACACACACACACACACACACACACACACACACACACACACACTCACCTGAACCAGGGGCAGCCTGCAGGAAGAAAGCCTGTACTGTGCCTTGGGTGATGAGGCCCACACACATTTAGGACGTGTGTCCTAAATCCACCCCTAAATTCTCTGAGACACGCTGATGATTACTGCTGACTAGTGTACATGCCCTCATGGGCCCAGGACAGCTCTTCTCCAGGAAGAAATGTTTGTCCCCGTTCCTTCTCCCCTTTAACAAAGTGACCTTTTGTTGGAGAGTCGGGTCTGAAGGAAACGCAGAGCTGGGGCGGCTCCAAATTGATGTCACCCCTGCAATACGGTAATGTCCCAAAACACCATTAAAAAGGGCAACAAATACCCACAGGACGCAGACAATGCACACGGTCAGGACGAGGAGAGTGTCTTGTGAATAGGCCATGATATTTCCAGAGCCAAAGTAGCCGTCCACGCGCTTCTTGTACTTACAGTGGCAACAATTTCAGGCGGTCCTGGGCGACTGTCCTCCAGATCTTATGTTACCGAGACCACCGTGAGGAGGAACGGGGATGGTGAGTGCCTCTCAGCAGACAGAAACAGGGGGCACCAGGCTCATCCTGTGAATTCATCCAAAAGAAGAAGAATCGGACACCGAACAACCACATCTTGAAACACTTCAATGAAACGAGCTCTTTCTGGCCTAGGGGATTCCTCCTCCTGAATGTTTCATCTTTCCATGCTCTGCCCAACTCCTACTCATCCACAGGGGTCAGCTGAGTGGCCACCACCTCAGAGAAGCCCCCTGTGATTTATACGATCTTTATAAAGCATTTGGCCCACAGCTGACGAATCCTAGCACTGCTTTTTCTCCCCCCCCTTGAGAGCAGTTGTCACTATTTGCAATAGTCTGTTTATTTGGCTTCATTTTATTTGGTATCTGTCCTTCCCACAGGCCCTAAGAGTCAACAGGGCAGGGCTATTTCTTTGTCACAGCAAGCTCTCGCTAAATATTTTCCCAACAGAGCTGGGGTCAGAGGCTACGGGGCAGGGGACTGTGCCCCCATCTGTTTTTGGAGCCAAGTAAGAATGTTTTCACATTTTTAAACGGTTGAAAAAAGGACTTTTTTGTGACACGTGAAAAGTCCATGAAATTCATATTTCAGGGTCCATAAGCAAAGTCCAAAAATACTGGAACACCCATTCATTTACTTATTACCTGTTTGCCCCTATATTACAAAGTCTGAGTGGAGTAGTTGTGACAAAGATTGTTTGGCTTGAAAAGCTGAAAATGTTTTACTATCTGGCCCTTTATAGAAAATGTTTTTCAATCTCTGGTGTAGAGCCCCACCCACGAATTGAAAATGAGCTCAAAAAAAAGCCAACTCAATGCCCTTCAACCTGAAGAAAATATATACGTGTTTTTTCAAATTGTTGACATTTAGACAAAAACTAGCATGTCCCATGGAGAAATTTATTAATGTGTAAATCTATTGTTTATCCTTTTAAAATTGGAAGCATAATGTCACTTGGTAAATAATATTCACAAGGGGCCTCCCTGGTGGCGCAGTGGTTGAGAGTCTGCCTGCTGATGCAGGGGACACGGGTTTGTGCCCCGGTCAGGGAAGGTCCCACATGCCGCGGAGCGGCTGGGCCCATGAGCCATGGCCGCTGAGCCTGCGCGTCCGGAGTCTGTGCTCCGCAACTGGAGAGGCCACAACAGTGAGAGGCCCGCGTACCGCAAAAAATAATAATAATAATAATAATATTCACAAGAGAATGCGATGTTAGAGAAAAATTAGTATTCCATAGATTTTTGTCAATCTAAGTCTTGTTTTATTGAAGTTCAGCTCCCAGCAACAATTTCTTGGGTTCAATCAGTACCCCAGAAATATTTTCCCTCCAGAGATGGCATTTGAAACTGTCATCCATCTTCCAGCATGGCTCTCCATCTTAGGTTCTATTGAAAACAAATGGTGTAAAAAAAGTTCATTTGTTCCATTTTTAAAATTAGATTCCACATATAAGTGAATGAACTTTTTTACAAAACAGAAACAGATTTGCAGATATTGCAATCAAATCTATGGTGACCAAAGGGGAAACACGGGGGGGAACTGATAAATTAGGAGTTTGGGATTGACCTATACACATTACTATGTATAAAACAGATAACTGGGGCCTCCCTGGTGGCGCAGTGGTTGGGAGTCCGCCTGCCGATGCAGGGGATACGGGTTCGTGCCCCGGTCTGGGAGGATCCCATATGCCGCGGAGCGGCTGGGCCCGTGAGCCATGGCCGCTGGGCCTGCGCATCCGGAGCCTGCGCATCCGGAGCCTGTGCTCCGCAACGGGAGAGGCCACAACAGTGAGAGGCCCGCGTACCGCAAAAAAAAAAAAAAAAAAAAAAAAAACCAGATAACTAAGAAGGACCTACTGTACAGCACAGGGAACTCTACTCAATACTCTGTAATGACCTATATGGGAAAAGAATCTGAAAAAGAGTGGATATATATGTATAACTGATTCACTGTGCTATACACCTGAAACTAACACAACATTGTAAATCAACTATACTCCAATAAAAATTAATAAAAGTTAGAAAAAATTTTAAAAAAAGGAATGGTGTGTCATCAGTGTTGACCCTTCGCCTTGTCTTCAGGAATGAAGGAATCTCTGGGCATGGTCACCTCTTCTGCCCTCTCACCAGGATACTAACTGGCGAGATTAAGATCGTAAGGACGTGGATTTGAACACTCGGGTGACTCCCCTTGAGAGGCAGGGAAAAGCCAAGTCATCATTTTCCCTTTCTCGTGCGCACACCTTTTATTGACAGGAAATAGATTTTAAGAGATCAGCATGGAAGCCCTCTGACCCGCATTTGATACTTTAGGAAGAGGAACAAACACGTCTAAAGGGATTAAGTCACAATGCCTCTCACAGTGGTATTGCCACCAGGGACTATACCTGCAGGAGGAACACACACAAAGGAAAGTCTAACGGCCCACGCGCAGAGCACACTTTTCAAAATAACACTGGCATGTTCCCACCCGGGGTGATTTTGCTCCACAGGGGTCACTAGACAATGTCTAGAGACATTTCTCGTTCTTGCAAATGTGTGGATACTATTGGCATCGAGTGGGGAGAGGCCAGGGATGCTGCTAATTACCTTATGATGCACAGAACAGCTTCTCCCACTGCCAACCACAAACACGCATCCAACCCAGTCCTGCACCGCAAAGAACGAGCTGGTCTCAAACGTCGCTAGTGCCAAGGTGGAGAAACTGCGTTAGATAATCGGCCTGGTCATCATGAAACCGGGTGTGATGCCAGAGACTGGCAAAAACGTGGATGGGGCTGGAGGGGGCGTGTCACACCAGTGTGTTCCAACATTCATGCACTGCCAATTATGAGTGGTAGTTCCACTATGACTGTGATAAGCTGTGTGAAAATAAAAGTCTCTGGAGATGAAATTTATAACCCAAGTTATAGCCACAGAACAAGAAAAGTGAAGATCAAGGGGTTAGGTCTGCTTTATTATTAGGAACCTATATATATATATATATATATATATATATATATATATTTTTTTTTTTTTTTGCGGTACGCGGGCCTCTCACTGTTGTGGCCTTTTCCGTTGCAGAGCACAGGCTCCAGACGCGCAGGCTCAGCGGCCATGGCTCACGGGCCCAGCCGCTCCGCAGCATGTGGGATCTTCCCGGACCGGGGCACGAACCCGCGTCCCCTGCATCGGCAGGCGGACTCTCAACCACTGCACCACCAGGGAAGCCCCAGGAACCTATATTTTGATTTAGTTTGTGAGTTAACAGTAAGCATGCTCCATGACCCTTCCCACTGTTTATCTAATCGTCGCAACTGTCATTTACTTGGTCATTTTTTCATCATTCTCATCCCCTCTCCAAATGAGGTTTTAGTTGTACAACACTGAAAATCACAACAGTGGTGTAAGGGCGGAGTTAGAACCCACCATTCCTTGTCCTTGATTGTGAGACACCAGAAGCCCTGGAAACCGGAAGATTTTTGTACATTTTGTGTTTTATTTGGCAGCGAAACCCAACCTGAACCGACTTGAGGCATCTGTCTTGTCTCAGCGCTCGTGCCTCAGCTGTTTGCTAGCATCACGTTGCACTGTCATCAAACAGTAGGCTCAAGTGCACTGGGAAAACATCAAAAGGAGGTCAAGATACCTCCTGAGTAACAGTGAGAGGAAGAAAGGAAGGTATTTGTCATTAGCAATAGCCCAGAAGCATGGTTATTAGATAAGGTCAGCCTTGGAGGACTCCTACTTGAAGAAGATGGTCTAGAAAGATGGTAAACTGATGAAAAGGTCAGTGGATGAAATTCGACCGATGTGTTTGCCATAGGTTTGCAGATCTTGTCCCAGGATCTATTTCCTGGGGCTCCATGAAAAACAAAAGCTGATACGAACTTTAGTCCTGAAAATACATATAACACAGATGAAAACAGCCCTACCTTGCTACTAAGCTATGATCCCAGAGAAACCCTTACAAGCTGTGAAAGAGAGGTCCTCAAGCTCAGGTTGACGGTCGTGAAAAAAACAGCCAAGACGATGGAAATGTGAACTCAAATCACCTATTCATCGTCACCCACACGGGAAGGGTTTTCTGAGAAATATTCCCCGAGTAGTCCAAGAACCAGCATACCAAGAGTAGACAAGCCAGGCTAGAACAAAACTGTAAAATAATATAGTTTCTCTCTCACACACTTCTTGTGAAATGTAACACTTCAGGTACTTATTTCTTCTTGGATATGAAATCTATCAAACCACGGGTTTTTGTATTCCATGAAGAGCAGATAAACATTTTCTTCCACTCTATGTTGGTTGTATACTGGTAAGTGCAAAGTTAACAGTGGTGCTCATGATCACAGAATTGTGAACTACAGTGAAAACAAAAAAATCATGTAGAACAGGGGTTGGCAAACTATGACCCCCTGGTCAAACCAGCCCACTACCTGTTTTTGTAAATAACGTGTTATTGGAAACACAGCCGTGCATGTTCATTGATGTACCGTCTATGGCTGCTTTTGCCCTGTCATTGCACAGCTGACCATATGATCTGCAAAGCCAACACTATTTACCACGTATGTGGTCTTATACAGAAACTGTTGGCCGACCCCTGACCCAGATATGGCTAAGATATGTGATCTGTTAATTCTTGGCCTCAAGAACCAGAGATTATGGCAAATTTGCTCCACAAGAGACCACTCAGAAAGGACACTAGATTGACAAGACAGACCGTAATAAAAGAAGTCTTTGAGAGGGTCAATTTTCACATGACCATCTGGTCCCTGTAGACCCTTGTTCCCTAACCATCACTGCTTGGTCAAATAGTACATGATGAGAGAACTATGCTGACTCTAAAGCACCCCATCGGGTTTCCCTGGTGGCGCAGTGGTTGAGAGTCCGCCTGCTGATGCAGGGGACACGGGTTCGTGCCCTGGTCTGGGAAGATCCCACATGCCGCGGAGCGGCTGGGCCCGTGAGCCATGGCCGCTGTGCCTGCGTGTCCGGAGACTGTGCTCCACAACGGGAGAGGCCACAACACTGAGAGGCCCGCATACCGCAAAATAAATAAATAAATAAATAAAATAAAGCACCCCATCTCAAAGGTACTGGAGCATCCAGAGATCATGGACATGTGTCACGGGTGCGTGTACAGCTACTTCTTATTTTGACTTGGCTACATCTCCTGCTTTCCTTAGAGACAGGAAGTACCCAGGGTGTTGATGGTCTATCCTCATACAATTTAATTTACCAGTATATGAATACAATGTAACTATCAGAGCAGTTGTCTTCATGTATCCCACTGGGAGAAATATTCATACATTTTTCTGCAGGAATATTAACACGTTTGATTACAGAGGGTTGCCACCACCTGCTGAGGGGGTCCTATGAGCTAAAGAAAAGGCACTTGTTAACTTTCTAAAGCATGCATAACTCAATTCCAAGCTCCAGTCCTTGGAGTCCTGGCTCCAAGGACTTCAGATAAGAAATTGTGTATCAATATTCAACTGTGGAAATCCTGGGAATTTAATCAGAGTGAGTGCCAAGATGTCACTATATATCAACGACATCTGGAATCAGACCAAATTAGACAGCTACACTCCTAATTCACAGAAGCCCCTTCCAAAGCAACAAAAGCCATGTGGTATTTCCCTGTTTCCCATGGTAGAGACTCAATTATGTTGCTGGGAGGCTGGGTTGATTTCAAACCCACAGTCGAAAATGTTAGGATTTTTCGTACTTGAGTCCAACTGCCAAGTGGCATTTATGCCTGAAATGGGGCCGAGTATGAACTTATGACACAAAACAAATTTCATAAATCAGCTAAACAGAATAATGTTGACCCAATGAGGGGAAAGAATTACAACCACAGAACTGTCTTTTTTTTGCCATGGCTGGGGACAGTTTCTAATTTGCCAACAAATTTAATTTGTGTTGTCTGTTGTCTTCATTTTACTCAGGCCATTTTCTGGTTTGCTCTGGAGGTTGTTACTGTCTTCATTATATTCTAAGAATATTGTAATTTTCAAAGGGTCAGTTGGTCATTTGATGCTTCAAAAAATGGAAGGCTATCAGGATCATGTAATTATTTTCACTCATATGCTACAGAAGGAAAACATCTCCATTTGCAAAACTGCATACTGGTGATGCAATTAATATCTCCTAGAACCTGTTCTGTGTGCTCTCCTAGTAAAACCTTTAACTATGGAATCAATCACAGGGAGGCTCCTGTTTAATTACCTGGACGATCTTAGGTGAACGATTTTGCCCCTGAGTCTCCATTTTCGAGCACATTTACATCTTCTCTCCCTAAATCAACTGAGCCATTCTCCCCATGGAGGCCACATCTTTGTACTTCCCATTGTCCAGAAGGCTGTGTGTAGCAGCAGACAGAGGGGGGATGTCACTAAATGTTTGCTGCATTTATGTCTTCAATTAGTTGTACGACAAGTTCTGAAGGTTTCTCCTGGGGAACTAGCAAGAGTCTTGGGGACGTCAGAAGTTTAACACAGAACTGGAAAAATGAAGAGGGAGTCCTTGGTGTCCCAGTGGTTAGGACTCTGAACTTCCACTACTGAGGGCGCAGGTTCGATCCCTGGTGGGGGGGCACTAAGATCCCACAAGCTTCGAGGTGTGGCCAAAATAAAAAAAAAAAGAACTGGAAATAAAGAGCTGTGGGAAACTATTATAATTATCAACCTCTATAAAAACTGTAAATGTGAAAACGAATTGAGTAAGATATACAGCTTGACTATGGTTGCCAGCAACCCTTGGTGTTCCTGGGCTTGTAGACCGGCCACTGTAAGCTCTGCCTGCATCGGCACGTGGAGTTTTCGCCATGTATCTTCCCATCATTCTCCCTCTGCAAGACTCTATGAGTCTCTTTCTAAGGACACAGCCGCACTGGATCAGGGGCCCACCTGACTCCCGTGGGACCTCATTTTTACTATGTACCTCCTCAGTGACCCTACTTCCAAAAAAGGGCACATTCCAAGGTTCTGCCAATAACTGACTGGCAGCGGGGGCTGGGGAGAGGGTATCACTCTTCAGCCCAGAACAAGCAGGCTTCTCCAACAATGCATGGGTACCCCCAGTGTACCCACCTCCTAGAATACAAGGAGGGAGAAATGGAGGAAAGCTAGAGCTGATCCAGAACTCACCCACCTTTCTCCTATCTGCAGGTTGTCCCAAATTTCCTCCTTTCTATCCTGTCTTAAACCAGCATCCGTAAAGCAACCCCAGGACACTTACACATTCCATAGGCATTCACTGTTGTTCAAAGCACTTTCCTACCCATCCCACGTGTAACAGGCTGTGTTTGTGAAAAGACTATTTCCCCTGGTTACAGGTAAAAGGATCTGGGTGTGGGGGGGTCAAAGTTCTGAGCTAATGCTAGATTCTATTTCCAAGTCTAGTCAGATACATTGGTTCAAAAGCTATAACGGACGCCTGGTGATAGCGGCAAGTTATAGCCACTCCACGATAAGAAGCATCCATCTTCTGGGGTTCAGGGGGATCCCAGCTCTGGGCACTTTAGGGCACATTATTACCACTGAGCCAACACGTAAAGCACACACCTGTACACTAGCTTCACGCTGCTTCTCTTCCTCTAGATTCTGAAGGACTCTGGCACCCACTGTGGGATGAACTGCTGAGTACCTGCTTCATGAAAGACACTATAAGACGGCCATTGATTTTGGAGGGATAAAGCCTATATGGCAAAATGCTGACAACTACTGAATCTGTCATCATCGTCTGTAAACCCATCAACTATTGAATCTATGATCATTATCCGTAAACCCTTCAACTGTGGAATCTATGATTGTCTGTAAACCCTTCAACTATGGAATCTATGATCATCTGTAAACCTTTCAACTATGGAATCTATGATCATCGGTAACCTCTTCAATTATCGACTATCATCAACTGTATGCCCTTCAATTATTGAATCTATGATCAATGATGAAGGATATAAAGATGATCATTCGTTCACGTGAGATTTAAGTGGGGGGAAAATTTGTAACAGAAAGTTGGGTAGAGCCTTAGGAAACAGAAACAAAGTATACACTATGATCTTTTTTTCAAAGGCCATCCACATAGCACCAACTCATAGGACAAACAAACTTCATCTCGGCCATGACGACAAGGTTCCTGAAACCACCTTAGACTTGCAAGGCCAGCAGTAAGTCAATAAACAGCCTGAATGTGCCATGATGTCGGGGTTTGCTCGCGCTTTGCCAGGTGTCTGACGGTGACGGTCAGGTGGTGGGCCAGGCACTCCACCAATGGCCGATGGCCACACGTCAGACACCTGTATCCTTACACTCCAGTGGGCTTTGCAGAGTCCTGTCCTTGCTCAGGACACATCCTTGGGATGTTTATGTCAACACCTCATGGACGGTCACGGTTCCCTAAAACAGCATCCCTCATATTCCTCACCCTTAACCGTTCTTGGCATGACCTCACCATATTAATGGGGAAATTCACAATGACCGCTTCATCGTGAAACGGGGCTTCACTTTACCTTGGGACCCGGCAGCTGGCAGACCAGTCTTCATAGTCTTCACCTTTTATGCTAACTGTGATAACTTATTGAACTGATGTGTGTAGACTTTTCAAAGCATCGATGGCCAACACCACTTCTGTTTTGTTGTCTGCCCACGGACTTGAGTCCCACACCCTTGGGTTGGCAGATATACTGGCCCTGCCGACTAAACCATGAAGGGTTCCTTAGTGGATGCTACAGCTGCCTTTCCCTACAGAGACGGGCTTGAGTTAGGGCACTGAGAAGCAGGCCATGAGTGAGGAGCGCCAGCTTTGGGCTTTCCTTGCCAGTCACGGGCTGTGGGGCTGCACCCCTCCAGCTTTGTCGCTACCCAGCTGCGAGACGAAAGAAGGAGCGTCAGTGGCACCGATGGTCTACTGGACGGGGGACCTTAGACGTCAGAAGCAAAGGGCCCTGGAGCAACACCCCCGCTGTGTACAGCAGAGAACACACAGGACATGGCAACAATCTCCGCAAGCAGCGGGGGAGGAGGAGGCTACCATGTATAGGGGGAATAAACATCAGGTGGGCTCAGCCATTACCAGGGAAACTAGCAGCCCACAGCCCCTCAGGCGAACAATCGTCACGCGGGTAGATGTCTCCCTTTAATAAACTAACAGGTGGGGCATCTCTGGCCTAAGGGGCAGGGGCCAAGCACGGTCCTGTGAGTAGGGTGTAGGCAAAGCAGGGACGGGTCAAGCAGGGGACGTACAGAGAACAAGAGAACAGCCATACTGAGTGGCCTGACCATATACCGGCTGCTAAGTGGCATCTGACTCAGGAGGACAGTCTGTCAACTTTTGAGCGTGGATTTAAAGACGAGATTTAGAGGCAGATTCATGCCTACTTGCTTTCAGTGTAAAATTCCTCATCTAGGGTAGCTGGGGGCATTTATGGAACGTGCCAGCTCCCTTAGGGGAACACTTTGATACATGACCTAATACTTGATTACCACCCCCTACCCCAACGTGCAGTCACATTCATTAACGTAACCCCTGGTTTTGGTTTTACAGCTCAGGATATTTGACCTCAAATTGTAGCCTGGGAACTCTGCAGAATATGGGTGTTTTGGCTCAAACCAAAGGGCTGGACTCTATAGAGTCCAGGAATTAAAATCCAAAGAGCCTCAATCTACAGGTGAGAGGATGGAGCCCTGTGAAAGGTGAGTGCCTGACCCAGGGGTCACACGGGAAGGCAGCTGACACTGCAGCAGACTCCCAGGCCTCCTTCCAGACCCCGTTTTGGCTACCCACATGGCATCCCTTGCTTCCCAACAGGGGGAATATTCCTACCCGGTGACGTGTGGCCAACCGTGGCAGCAGAAGGCAACTCCTATTGGGTGTTGGCGTTTGCTAGGAAGTGACTTTAACAAGTGTGAACAACGCCGTTTCCTGGTGTCTCACCCCCAGTTGGTTTTAGAAACCAAAGGGGTCACAACACCATTCAGACAGATCTAGTGAACAGAGAGAAAACCAGAGGTCAAGGACAGGAGAAAGCTAACCATGACCTTCTTGAGAAGTCAGTCAAGAAAGCAGAAAGTTTTCTCTCAAGAGAATAAGAGCAGAGGCAACAGCTGGAGGAAGACTGATGAACTGGGGTCATGTAACCATGTGATACCCCTGTGGCACTCGGCCCTCCTAGGGCGCGTGCACAGTAGGAGAGGCTGCTGGGAGCTGCAATTCCCTTCTTTGTGTCGACAGCAAAACAGCTCTTCCCCCAAATTAAGCTCAGGTTAGAAGCGCTACATCCCTGAACAGAATTATTGCCTCTCAGCGTTGAAGCTCTTGTAGGTATAAAAAACGGAAAGGGCAAAAGTTTATGTTTTTGCTAATGCCCCAGGAAAATGAACATTCCGATTCTGTAAAAGTGTTCTATGTCGACAGAAGGAATGTGTTTACTGCACCGTAACCCTCCATCTCCCTCTGATCTATCAGATGTCCCTGAACTGTCCCATGTACAGTGACCCGAGGAAAAAAGTTTCTGCTGTGTCAAATCAATGCGGGATGAGGTGTCAGGAAAAGTTAATGTTCACACTACCTGTTAGGGGACACATAAATCTGATTACTTCTAGAATAAGTTCATTTTCGCAAGCAACACAATGGGCTGTTAATGAGCCGAACACAGAAATAGCTAAGTGATATGCCCACAGAAAACGAGCCGGCCTCCCTGAGATGGGATGTTTACGGAGGCGATGTGAAAGGTGAGGCTCAGTGAGTGACATGGAAACAGACTGTGGAAGCATCCGAAGGCCAAAAGCAAGAGTTTCTTCCAAAGTCAGACTAGGTAGGTTTTCAAAGAAAACGGAGACACATTGTGAGCAAATTACTCTCACAGAGGCAAAGTGGGGAGACTTCGATCGAATGAAGTTTTGCAGAAAATGAGACCAGGGAGGAGGTGAATCCAATAATCCAGGTCACGAGTCTTCCAACTGGGGCTCACCGACTCCTAGGAAGTGCGGGGGCATGGGTATGTGGGGAAGGGATGCGCTCTAAGATAATCTGTTGACAGATTTTCAACTTCCATTTATGCTCCAAAAACGTGCTGCCTGGGTTTCCACCCTCACTTTCTTCCACTTGGTACAGAAGGCATCCCTGGCATCCTGGCTCTTACCATGGAGATCACCCCAGGATATAAAATCCTTTCAAGTGCTTCAGCGACAATGTGAAATCTTGGTATCAATGGGATATTGGCCAAAGGGCCAAGGGTGAGTCCTTTGGGACTAGACTGGTCAGGGAGTTGCCAGGAAACATGGAAATGGTTCTAAAGTGCTAATACAACATCCACTTTCAAGGAACATTCTGGATGGAATGGAGATGAATTAAAGAACAAAGAACCACCCAAGATGGCGGCCACCATAAAAAGGGCAGGTGCAGAAGACGTCAATGTGGCTTTGAGGAGATGAAACAGGAGATTAAAAAAACAAAAAAATTGCACAGAATAGAAGTAGAATCACAGAAATGAAGGAAGCAATAGAAGTGAAGAAAGAAACAACTCCAAAACTTCGAAGATGCTTGTGAGGACATCATGCTTGCAGATGATGACCGCTTAGTGATACCTCATCAGATTGGTCTCCCTGTGTTTTCATCAGTCACTCTCAAGAAGAAACAGGAGAAATGTTAGAAGAAGCAAAGGAAAATCTGCAAGAAATTGATGCCTTAGAATCCACAGTGGAGTCATTTCAGTGGGAGTTGGCAGATTTGAAAGTTCAGTTATGCAGAACTGGGGAGAAAAGGAAACCTTGAAGCTCATGAAAGGTAAACATTTAATAATACTTTAAAAATGTGTTTAATAAACATGAATACTGTTTCTAAGAAAAAGAACAAAGAACCAGGTAAGTACAGAATTTGAGGGTGAGTGGAGAAGCAAGATAGGAAGATGGAAAGAAAATTGTGAACTTTCGTCACAGACAGGGCTATAGCTCTCAAACACCGCCCCCCCCCCGCCTTATTGGATGTGTCCAAAGAGTGCATTGCAGTGAAACCCCTAAGATCACCATCGGCAGATGGTGGCCATGGGGTCAGAGAGGTACTTCAGAAACTAAGCCAGCCAGATGGATGGCTAACTGGATAAGGGAATGGGGGTATGGACATGAATGCTTCCAGCACATGGACGAGATGTACTGAAGGTACAGAGATTTGGAAAAGAGCAGCTAAAGGTTGAATCTTGCACATGCCTAGTTTGGAAAATATGTGTAGCTCATGTCACAGGAAAAAGACAATAAAATATCATCGCCATCGTCAATTGCTAAGGGCTACCAATGTGCTAGGCATTATCCTAACACTGTGACTATATATTACCTATGATTCTGATACTGTAAATATGTATTATCTATGTTAACCTAAATTATCGATCATCTATTATTCCTTCCCATTTTACAGAAGGGGAAACCGACATTTACAGAAGTTTTGACCAGCTCAGCTTGTATGTAGAAAAGGTGGGATTGAGATACAGGTTTTGTACCTGGAACGGTACCTACCGTCACTCACGATACAGTATTGTCTCCCCGGATACTAGAATGAGGGGAGAGAGCAGAGCACAGGATAGGGAATTAGGAAACAGGACTAAGGATGACATTTGATGCCACGACTGTGGGTGAGATTGCCCACCGAGGGGAAACAGAAGAAAAAAAGGGCATAAGACATAAGCGTGAGTAAACTGAAACTTCCAAGGACAGAGGTGGGAAAAAGAACCAGAGAACGCAGCTCAGAAACGAGCATGCTGAAAGGTATGCAAAGAACCAGAAGTGGGAATCATCGCAAAGGAAAAGATACTGGAACTGGCAGTAAGACGGTCAAAGGTGACCTTGGGAAAGAAGATCCAGGAGACGCCAAGCCAGTTAGATAGAGGTAGAGATGAAAGTCTGGGACGTGGACCTGATGGGATAAAGAGTATTGATTAAGAAGGTGGCTTTGGGAAGCCCGAAGGGATCACTGAGGCAGCCTAAAATCTAGGGCAAGTCTAAGGATTAAAGGGAGAGAGTTGAGTCCAATTTGTCAACAGGCATTGGCTGGCCAGTCAATTCGTTAGTTTGCTTGTTTGTGTAGACTTTTCAGAGTTTCAGAGGTAGCAAAGTTTCCTGCTACCCATGAGAGTCTGTGAGGCTGTGATCCTGGGGGATCCCAGGAGGGGGTTGGATTTAAAATGCCAGGGAATGCAAAAGGGGTCTTAGCTCGTGTGAGTAGATCAAACAACAAGCAATCCCGAAGGCACAGCCCAGGATGTGAGTCAACATCGTGCAGTGGATCAGGTGAGCATTTCCACACGATGGTCTCCAAGAAACGTATCAGCACCATGTGGTGTCAGACACATAAAGCGAATACGGCCCATTCCAGGTGGGGCTCCGCGACGTCCGCTGGTACGGCTTCAGAACTTTGAAAATACGGGTGCTGTTTAAATGGATTTTTACCTTCCTAAGGATTAGGTCTGATGCAGTGGGCACGCTGTCCCGTCCAAGGGCACGGACATTGCCCAGGTAGACTTGGGAACTAGAGCACCAGGTGAGTATTTTGAGGAGTTCGTTTGGGGTTTTTGGTCTTCCTGACATGGTGGCAATCTGAAGCCATTCATTTCATGATTCTCTGCCCTTCCTCAACCTCTCGAGTACTCCCTTTCAAAGTCTGGGTTCATTAGAGGGAAACCCTATTTTGCTAGGCCGATTTCTTGCTTTCTCCCTCCTCCGCTGGACCCTTTACGGATTTGTGATTGCAATGGCAGACGTTCATGTCTGAGTCCATTTTAATGCTCGAGTCATTCCTTTTTCAGAGTCCCTGGCGAGGAGATATTATCTATTTTTATCTGAACGACTCTAAACCCCAGGGCACCCGTTGGCCATTTACTATTACAGATTTTAAAAGAGGTCACTTCCTTCTGAGGATTTCTATCACTTCACTTCACCAACCAATTCTTCCTGGTTTATCACAGTCAATTTCAGAGCAATATTTTATCTGTGGGATAAAGTTTCCAGAAAGAAGAGAGTTTATCAGATATTAAGCTTTTAGCTGGGCAATACTTCCAGCCAATGTCCAGGAGCTAAAGTCCCAGATCACCAGTAGATCAGGCTTCTGTGCCAGTTTCATTATCTATAGTTAAGAAGTCATTATTCACTGCCTGGACCAGGCCCGGGAGTCTATTGTATAATTGCAAATTATATCACTTGGTATTTTCTCTCTTTTGAAAATCCTTACCAAATAATACCCTAGCATGCTTCCATGTCCAGATTTAAAGTTTTGATTTTATTTACAACTGTGTCATTTGCCCATATTCAGTGCATTTCCCTTACTCCTACAATTAGCTGTGCCTTTTGAAATAAGTGTACATTTGTTCAAATGATAGCAGTCTGAGATATACAAGCAATGATCATGTCATTGACAGACACTGACTTGTTTAGAAGGGAAATCAGTCTTAAGGACCTAAGTATTGGTCCATATACCTTTCCTTTGGAAAGGACCATAATTTCAAGTAGTTAGGAGAAAACGGTGAAAATGGTGAAAGCAGGTCAGATGATTTAGTGTGAAGGCAGACAAAAGACAAGCATTCCAAGCAGTGAGGGGCATGGAGGTGTATAGAACACATAAGTTTTATTTCCTCATGCTTGAGCGATTAGTTCTGGGACCTTGTAAGACAAGGATTACAGGGTCATGTAGCAGAATGATATAATCTGATGACTGTCAACATCTCCGAGGGCAATAATCACAGGGTTCCAAGAAATATGATGACATTGAGAAAAATATGACTTCTTAAGAACATCTTCAGGCACGGGGTAGGAGTGGGGATGAAAAGAAATGGGCGTAAAGGCTCTCACTGGAGTGATGAAAACGTCCTAAAACTGATTTATGGTGATGATCGCACAACTTGGTAATTTTTTTTTTTTTCCTTTGCAGTATGCGGGCCTCCCACTGTTGTGGCCTCTCCTGTTGTGGAGCACAGGCTCTGGACATGCAGGCTCAGCGGCCACGGCTCACGGGCCCAGCCGCTCCGCGGCAATGTGGGATCTTCCCGGACCGGGGCACAAACCCGTGTCCCCTGCATCGGCAGGCGGACTCTCAACCACTGTGCCACCAGGGAAGCCCCACAACTTGGTAATTTAATGCAAACCACTGAATGGTGCAAGTGGGTGAATTTCAGAATACATAAAATAAGCTTCAAAAAATTTGTAAACAGGCATTACATCATTTAAAGAAAAATAACACAGACTGAATTAAAAATGTATGTATGTAAATTTAGAACAGAGTGCCCTTGTGTGCCACTGCAAATTGAATAAGGTGGGACTTTTACATGTTTTATTCTTTTTCTCTCCTTCTGATAAATGTGAACGTGGGTGTGTGTGACTGACTCATCTCCTGATGTTCCTGGCAGGGACATGTCTGCTTGGGAGGACCTTTGCCAGCATCTGTCTGCAGCAGCCCACCAGGATGTGGAATCAGCATGGCTGAGAGAAGCTAAGGTCTCAGGAAAGGTCAACAATGTGTGGGTAGAAACAAGACAGAAAAGCAAACAGGGTTTGACCCACAGAGTAAACTGTGTAACGGGACGGAGTGTGGGGAATGGCCCAGGGCAGTGGCTCAGCGCCAGAGTTACCAACGACTGGGTTCCTGAGGCTTCTAGACTCTGCACATGGTGCAGGCATGGTGGCTCAAAGGTACACGGGGTTCTGGGGGGCAAGCAAGACGCTTTTCATTGCCCCTGTTTTAAATGAGTACCCGATACTCTTAGGCTTCATGGATCGTCCAAAGTCATGATTTTTAGTAAAATCTCCAAAGACAGCAGTATCTTCAAGATTATTTCCATGGAATTGTCCAAGTTTTTAACTCAAGGCATATTGTTATCATTGAAAGGCTGCCAAGGGTGGACGCTAATTCTTTCCAATCAAGTTTACTTAAATTCAATGATTACCGTATAATACATGGAAAACAGACAGTGAACCCTATTTGTTAAACATGTTTTTATGATTGTAGCAATGGCATATCCATTTTGGTTTTCAACGACATGGAGACAAAGTCATTTCATGAATTTTTGTTCTTCCAGCATCCCAGGAAGAAGCAGCACTGAGCATCTTTGCAGGAAAAGCAGAAGTGTTTCCTGCAAGAGATTATGATGAAGCTGGGAATGGAGTTGATTATGTGCTGCAGGGAAAATTTCCCGGGACAGCATTGATGCAATAGGGGACTACAAGTGTGGTGAAGAAGGAAATCCTAAAAGTCTTACTGAAAAACAAACAAGTCTATGAATACAAGTGACTAACTGTGGGCAGCATTCCAAGCAAATTGGTAAATAACCAACTGTTACATTGGCAGGAAAATATAAAAGGGCCACAGAAAGGATTCCCAATATCCCTGCTATGTAGTGATCACAGGTCAAAAGGACACTAGCCTCTCTAATTTAGCTTGCTATTGGAACCAAGAAAAAATAATCATACTCAAAGTATAACTTGATGCCTAAGGTTCATTCAGCTTAAAAGATGCAGAAGTGAAAAAAATCACAGGAACAGACATTCCATTTGAAAACTTCAGTGGCAGCTATGTTCAAAGGTAGCTGGGAATGTATGGCATTCATGTAATTCTTTGAAGAAGGCCACCTGGGGTCACCATATTGATTCTTCCAATGGCTCTAATGGAATATATAATTAGGTGCCACGTATATTCCACACACACCATTGTACCCTAGGAGGCTTCATGTCCTAATGAATGCTTGGGCAGTGGCCATGAGCACTCTTTTTTGCTGAAAATAAGTTGTCAGTAGTCACTCAGCCGCTTTCACACTACTGTGTTTGATAAAATCTCTAATCTCGTAATGTGTCCACTGGACACAACTGTATGTGTTGAGGGTGAGGAAATGGAAGAGAGATGGAAGTCAGTGCAGTCAACACAGAGAGAAAGGCTCCTGATCTAACTGGAATTTGAATCTTCATAAGGTGACGGGCCATTGGTTCCATCCCCTGGACCTCAGGACACCCAGTTCTGTCCCCAGACCAAGGCAGGCTTGGACGGGGGTAACACTTTGTGGGTGGAGAGGAGAGGGAGGCCAGGATGCAGGAGGGAGGTAGGTGACGTGTGATGGAGAACAGGCAGGTGGAGGGAGGGTCCCAGAAGACCCTGTTTATTCCCGGCTCCATGGCCCATTTCAAGTTGGGGAGCAGATTAAACTCAACAACTCAGAGACTCCTGGGATCCCTGCCACCATCTGGAACACCAGCAGCCCCGCCCAACGGCAACTCCCAACAGGACCAGGAATCGCCCCTACGGATTTTCAAGTCCATCTCCAGCCACCAGGCCAGGTTTGATGGCCTCTCGGGACCCACGGGCCTCTTTTCGTGACCTTGGAACCATGTGACCCTGTGTTTCAGGTGACTGGTTTCTGGGCCCCTCCCTCCTTGCATTCCACCTGAGCCTCGGCTGTTCCACCTTTTCCCCAACAGGCTGCCGGGCAGACAGAAACAAGTCTTACAACGCTCATGATACAAACTGAGGCTTTGCCAGGCGCTCTCTCACGGATAAACTGATCTTCCTCAACACAAATTCTGACAGGAGACGCTGTAAGTTTACCTCTCAGGGCTGCTGAGCCACAGCAGAGACAACCATCTAAAACAAGGACCTCAACGATGAAGAGAGATTAAACCTGGAGGTGGAAAACAGCACGGCAGTTGCTCAGAAAGCGAAACATAAGACTGGCCACATGACTTGGCCAGACCACTTCTGTGCGTACACCCAAAAGAAGTGGAACCACGCTCTTAAAGACATCTGTACACCCAGGGCTCACAGCAGCAGGGCTCACAAGAGCCAAAAGGTGAAAACCTACATGCTCAGCAACAGGTAAACGGATAAACAAAATGCAGTCCAGCCATAAAATGCTACAGGATTCAGCCATAAAAAGGAATAGAGTTCTACAACATGGACAAGCCTTGAAAACAGGATGGTCAGTGAGCGAAGCCAGACACAAAAGGCCACATATTGTGCGATCCCATTTATAGGAAATGTCCAGAATAGGTGAATCCATAGACACAGAAAGATTAGTGGTAGAGGCTAAAGGGAAAGAGAGTTGGGTTTGGGGAGGACTGATAAAGGGTATGGGGTTTTGGTGGGGGGAATAATGAACAAGTTCTAGAACTAGAGAGAGGTACCAGTTGAACAAAGTGGCTGGATATACTTAATGCCTCTGAATTACACACTTTAAAACAGTTAATATGCAATTTGTTGAATTTTACCCCAAGTTTTTTTTAAAAAGCGTTAAAAAAAGAAACATCAAGTTGAAGTTTACTTTTTAAAAAAACACCACCAAGTCTTCTGATTTCACTAGCGTGATGTTCCAGCCTCAAACTGAGATGTGGACGAATGCCAACCCCCCACTGTGAATGCAAACAGGACTGTAGGTCACCGCTGGTGACTATCTGGACCCACCAGCCTGGCCCAGGGACCATAGACTCGGGTCCAATGAACCTTCTGCGTAAGGAGAGAAGGAAGGACTACACGGACAGCAGTGGAGTGATAACTTCCAACCAATAAGAGAACACTTTCTACTGTAAGGCCTGGCTGGACCGAACGGGGCTGGGGGGAAGGGAGAGCTGACCTGGTAGCTAGGATCACAGAAGAAAGATGTCACTAGGGTCTACTGGGTGTAGGGAGGCAAGGGCTGTCCAGAAAGACCTATTTTCCAAATCCTATTTAGGCTCCCAGGTCCTGCCACAAAAAGGCATCTGTCATAGGCAGGATTCTAAGATAGCCTCCATGGCTCCCACCTCCTGGTACCCACATCTTTGTGTGATCCTCTCTCCTCTTGAGGATGTGTGTGTGTGTGTGTGTGTGTGTGTGTGTGTGTGTGAGGGGGGGGCCTGAGATGTAGGACTTGGAAAAAGTGAAGGAATATGATTGAGGTTCCTAATCAACTGACTTTGTGCAACTCAATGAGGAGATTGAAGTGGGTGGGCCTGGCCTAATCAGGTGATCCCTTGGAAACAGACTCCAGGCACAGGATTTGCAATCCTCCTGGCCTGGATGGAACAAACAGTCATGGTGTGAAAGGCCTATAGGGAGGGGTGGCCCCTAGGAGCTGAGGGTCCCAGTCTTACAACCACAGGGAACTAGATTCTGCCAACATGTTGAATGAGCTTAGAAGGGCATCCCAAGCTTTCAGGTGATAATACGACTGTGGCCAATATTTTGCAGGCTTGTAAAGACCGTCGTGAGCAGACTACGAGCCAGGTAAGCCATGCGGGCACACCTGACCCACAGACACGGAGATAATCAATGGACGTTGTTCTAAGCCCTTAAATGTGCGGTAATTTGTATCCAGTGACAGACAACTACCACAACATCCACTCCCAAATATACATAACATGGTAATAACACCACTGCATTTAACCAGGATGCAAAACCAGCGACTCTCAAATACAGTGGTCCCCTCCACCAGCAGCCACAGACAGTAGTGACAAGTCACGTCAATCGGACTTACAGAGAATTTTCAGCTCCTTAAGGCCAATGGTCCTGGTTCCTGGGGCTCTTCCTCTGACTCTGTGAGCCTCCCTCCTACCTGTGCAACTGAAAAAATCCCTTTCTGGGTTTGAGTGAGGGGGCACTGAGTTTCTGTCACTTCCAACCAAAAAAACCTGAGTGTGCACCCTCTAGCTCTAGACAGTTATGACTGTCGTCTCCTTGATTAATGAACTCACCTGGACTCATCTGCAATTAGAAGTTCCTGGACTCGACTGCGTGCTGCCGGCCGGGATGAGTCTGCCTCAGGAGATGTCAATTATGTGACATGACCCGGCATGCCCAGGAAGGCAAATGGCTTTCGACACCCCTTTGGATGAGTCACCCAGGGGATGGGTGACAAGATGGTGGGGCAGGAGAACCCTTGGCCCCAACACTACCTATAGAAAACAGATTTATTTTTTCCCACCTGTAATATAAGATCCCACTAGACCAACGACTGTCAAGCCCCAGTGACTTTGTCTTCCGGGGGACAGGTGGCGCTGTCCGGACACATTTTTGGTTGTCACAGCTTATGGGCATTGCTCCACAAGCAACACAGCTGTGCTCACAAGCTGTGACCTTCTACCCACTAGCATCCAGTGTGTAGAAGCCAGGGATGCACATGAATATCCCACAATGCACTGCCAACAAAAGAACGATCCGGCCCCAGGTATCATTCGTGCCAAGGTGGAGTATCGTGCTCTCAGTCCAAGCTCTGTCTTACTAATTCTTTTTTTTTTTTTTTTGGCGGTACGCGGGCCTCTCACTGTTGTGGCCTCTCCCATTGCAGAGCACAGGCTCTGGACGCGCAGGCTCAGCGGCCATGGCTCACGGGCCCAGCTGCTCCATGGCATGTGGGATCTTCCCGGACCGGGGCACGAACCCGTGTCCCCTGCATCGGCAGGCGGACTCTCAACCACTGCGCCACCAGGGAAGCCCATGTCTTATTAATTCTTAAATGCTTTTTCTAGCCCGGTGGTTGTCAATGAGGGGTGACTCTGCAGCTCGTCCCCAACGCCCGCCCCCCGCCCCCCATCCCTCAGAGGTGTTAGTGGCGTCTGGAGTCATTCTGGTTCTCACAACAGGGCAGGTGCTATTGGCATCTCCGGGATGGTGTCCAAAGATGCGCCTAAACATCCCACGATGCACCAGACCCATCCCACGACAAGGAATTCCCCAGGCCCACAGATCACCTGTGCCCAGGCTGGGAAATCCTGACCCAGAGGCATACCTGCTTGCTCGCCAAACGACAATTTTCCCTTCTTCTTAATTAACCAAAAATGGACTTGGTACTTTTTTTTTTTTTAACAGAATCACATAGCTGGCCTTTTCAAAGTCAATACGTGCCTTTCAGTTTAGTACTTCCAGGGCCACACAACACCAGGCCGGGCCCTCATAACCCACACGGTCCATATGAGTTAGGGGTTCTTTGCCTTTCAGGTGCACAGGCTGGGGAGAAGCTGCCCCCTGAGCACACGGGGCACAGCAGCTCTGAGCACAGGGTCCAAAAGGCACAGTCCTTCTGCCCAAGTCTTCTGGCTGCATTTAGGCTTTTGAGTGTTTTCACATTATTGCAAAGCTTGGACAGTGCAGAAGGGTCATGAGGTTTTAAGCAGTGGAAGCTGCTTCTGAGGGTATAAGAGAGCATATGATGATACAGTAAATGGAAAAACAAAACCCACATAGTGCAAACACCATCTGCTGTTCAAAGTCACCATGTGCTAAAAATGAACCCTACCCTGCTGGCAATTACAGCCCCAAGTCCTTGGTCTCAAAAAAACTCAAACAAGTGTGGCTAGTTGTGTTTCAGAGCTCAGAATTGTTTGGATTTTAGAAAGTAATGGCTTTAAAAAAAATCAAAACTAATTCATTAAAAGGATTCAAAGACCCCCTCCAACGCTGAGCTGCCCTCAGGATGGCTTTTGGCACTCATAACAGACACACTAGTCTTCTACACTGAAAGCATTCATTCTGTCACACACACCATTTAGCAACTGAAACAACCAAAAATTGTAACCATGTGAGGTGATGGATGTTCACTAAAATTATGGTGGTGATCATTTGACAATACACATGGCATAGCAAGTCATTGTGTTGTACATCTGAAAGGTACACAATGTTAAGGTCAACGATATCTGAGTAAGACTGGAATATCTATAAATTTGTCATTCAATAAAGCTGGAATATATATGTATATATTCACCATTACCTTCATATATATAGGTATAATATATCTATACGTGTACGTGTTCACCATTACCTTCACATATATAGGTATAATACATCTACACGTGTATATGTTCACCATTACCTTCATATATATAGATATCTATATATGTATATATGCACCATTACCTTCATATATATAGGTATAATACATCTATACGTGTACGTGTTCACCATTACCTTCATATATATAGGTATAATACATCTATACGTGTATATGTTCACCATTACCTTCATATATATAGATATCTATATACATATATATGCACCATTACCTTCATATACACACACACACACACACACACACACACATACTATATCTTCAAATATATCATGTAATCCATATACCTTGAGCAAAGTCTTAGAAAGCAACCTGCAATCACACATATTAATGGTTCCGCAGCGATAAACACGACAAATATCTGCATTCTGTCGGCTAAAGAAAGACTATTCAATGTTACATCAGTTTTACATTCCCTGGTTCAGAACAAGTGTTGCTGCCAGACACTGGGCTTCCAATCTTTTTCTTTTCTTTCTGGTTACAGACAAAGGGCTGTGGATCGGAAGGCAGGGCTTTGTAGAGAAGCAATTGAAGAAGTCAGGCCCTGGCAAAGCCCTCCTACACTGAAGAGTATCTTGGCCAATCCCGTGAACTCACATAACCCCACAGTCTCCTCATCTGTGACAGAGGTGGCAGGTAGGGACCCAAGAAACCCTGGCCCAGTGACTTAGTTCAGACAAGCTGGGGCGTCCTCCAGCAGAAGTGAAGAGCTGTCAGGAGACGTGGGGGAAGAGCTGCAGACAGGACACAGGGGCCCTCTTCCCGCTTCCGTCAGGCCTCCAGGGGCTCCTTCCTGTCTCCAGTTCAGAGGTGCTAAGCTGAGGATGCTCTGACTCCCCAGGAAGCCTTCGGGAATGTTTGGACCAGGGCGGAGGTGTTCTAAACCCCCTACGGTGCACAGGACACTCCCATGTCAAAGAATGATGTGGCCCCAAAAGTCAGCACTGTAGTGCCCAGGCCGAGGAAACCTGCTCCACCGCAAAGCTCTGCCTGATGCATTTTATTCTATTATTTTATGAAGTATAGTTGATTTACAATGTTGTGTTAATTTCAGGTGCAAAGCATCGTGATTCAGGGTTTTTGCAAATTATATTCCATTACAGCTTATTACAAGAGAATGGCTGTAATTCCCTGTGCTATACAGTAAATCCTTGTTGCTTACCTATTTTATATAGAGTAGTCTGTATCTGTTAATCCCATACCCCCAGTTTGTCCCTCCCCGTCCCTCTCCCCTTTAGTAACCATAAGTTTGTTTTCTGTTTCTGTTTTGCATGTGCATTCATTTGTATTATTTTTGAGATTCCACATACATGTGATATCATAGAGTATTTGTCTTTCTCTGTCTAACTTATTTCACTAAGCATAAGACCCTCTAGGTCCATCCATGTGGCTGCAAATGGCAATATTTTATTCTTTTTATGGCTGAGTAATATACCATTGTATATATGTATCACATCTTCTTTATCCAACCGTCTGTTGATGGGCACTTGGGTTGCTTGCATGTCTTGGCTATTGTGAACAGTGCCTTGTGCATTTTAAATGCTTATTGTAGGTCAGTGGTTGTCATCTGGAGCTGAAGGGACATGGGGTAACACCTGGAGACAAGTTTGGTTGTCACATTTGGGAGGGGGGTTGATACTGCCATCTAGCAGGTGGATCCTAAATATCCTCCACACACAGGTCAGGCCCTACAGCAAAGCATCTTCCAGTGCTGCAGCTGAGAAACCCTGGGGTAGACAAATTAACTGTAAAGGAGACCTCCCCACCCCAACTCTCCATCTATCTGTAGACAAGACAACCCCCTGATCCTGGAACCACTAAAGAGGAACACTGGACACAGGACCCATTCAGTCTCACCTGCAGGCTTTCTACCAGAGTTGACAGTCAAGCCGGCGGCCCTAGCTGAGCCCAGCAGTGTGTCTTTCCCTGTACTTGATGCTCATGATAGGCATTTAATGATCCCTCACACTGGCACTTGCAGCATTTCCCAAGTTTTGTTTTCCATCTTGGACAGCCTTGGAGGTGAGACTGCGCTTGTGTTTCATCATTGCTACACCTTTTTTTTTTTCCTTTGCAGTACGTGGGCCTCCCGCTGTTGTGGCCTCTCCTGTTGCAGAGCACAGGCTCCGGACACGCAGGCTCAGCGGCCATGGCTCACGGGCCCAGCCGCTCTGCGGCACGTGGGATCTTCCCGGACCGGGGCACGAACCTGTGTCCCCTGCATTGGCAGGCGGACTCTCAACCACTGCGCCACCAGGGAAGCCCTGCTACACCTTTTTTTACCTGGATCCCAGGGGTTCTAGGTAAGAGTTCACTGACTGACTGATCGAGTTTTGCAAAGTTAATATCCAAACAACGCGGGGATTTTAATCAGAAGACAAGAAGCAAAGAAAACAACAGAGGTGGCCACTGGTCTGGAGAACACGGCTTAGGATTTTTACCCACAAACGTTTAATGCCTGTTTCATCCAGCCTTTTAAGGGATGCCTGACATTTACTGTTTAGCTTTTAAATACAAATAGAGGGAGACTTTATATCTTTTTTTTTCCCCATGCAGTGAAAGCTTTTACAGTTCTGAATCCTGATGGCATCAGTTGTTATATTAAAATCTCATTATAAATGAATATGGGGCAATATCTCAGTTGGGAAATATGAATGACCCTGGAGACACCAATTCATAGGAATAATCTGTCAGGTATTGCCATGGGTTTACTGAACACACAGAGTGCCCTACGGCAAATAACCACATCGCGGAGTAATCTTTCAACAAAATAGTTTCACCATTTTGAGTAACATCATCTTGGATGGCAATTGTTTCTATCAGCCCTCTAATGCCATCTGCAAGGGTGAGCACAGAAGACAAAACTGATGTAGAGAGGAAATCTGTCGATACCTGGATAAGAAGTCAACTAAGCAAGAACTAGACATCTTAATTCTTTCCGATCATACATTCACAAGGGAAACGTGGAGGCTGAGGCTGAACGGGGGGTTACATGCATTTCTTAGCATCTATCTCTGGGGGGGAAAAATAATATATCTGGCTGGTTCCTAACAGGTAGATTAGGTATGGCATGCATGGCAAAGGACACACTGTCCCAGAAGCTGAGTTTTCTGTAATTGACGTACATTTGCAGAATGCACAGGTGGATTTCTGAACCACAGGCTCATTCCCTGCTTAACCCGGCTCCTTTATACAGAAGCCAAACCCTGTCTGCGTAGACAGACACTGGAATGATAAACAGCACCCAGTGTGGCCACAAGGAGTGGTGGAAGCCATGGTCCTGAGGAGACACTCAGTGGTCGGTGTACCTGCCTCTCGAGTAGGTAGGAAATCTGGTTGTCATTTTTCAGGACATAGATTCCAGTGGCTCATGCCAGACTTTGAACGTGTATATTTAGAACAGAAAATAAAGATGTGTGGGACTTCCCTGGTGGCACAGTGGTTAAGAATCCGCCTGCCAACGCAGGGGACACGGGTTCGAGCCCTGGTCCGGGAAGATCCCACAGGCTGTGAAGCAACGAAGCCCGTGCTCCACAACGACTGAGCCTGTGCTCTAGAGCCCGTGAGCCACAACTACTGAGCCCACGAGCCACAACTACTGAGCCCACGTGCCACAACTACTTAAGCCCGCGTGCCTAGAGCCGGTGCTCCGCAACAAGAGAAGCCACCGCAATGAGAAGCCTGCGCACTGCAAGGAAAAGTAGCCCCCGCTCGCCGCAACTAGAGAAAGCCCGCACGCAGCAACAAAGACCCAACACAGCCAAAAAATAAATACCAAATTCCTAAGTATGAAAAAAAAGGAAAGAAAAGAAAGATGTGACGTGGAAAAAAGGTTAAAAAAATTGGAACTGCTATTAAACTCCTCAAAATTATGTTTCGGAAAAGCAACAAGTCCTAAGCTGAGAATGACATTTGTCTTTCATGGAAGACATTTGATGGCAAACACTTCTTACTCATATTCCTTGTATCCAACTCAGAAGCAGTGGTTCTAATACTTTGAGAGCTAGGGTTAATGGACCCAATTTCTCTTTTGAGTCAAGCTACAGCACAAAGTGCACCTCTTTACTCACTTCCTCTTAGGTTTCTTGTTTTTACCCGCAGGTGTTTTCAAAGTATGAATTTCATCCAGAAAGAAACAAATAAAGACTATGAGGCAATTGCTTTCCTCTCCCAGAAGACTCCCTTGTTCCAGAGCAAACAAACAAATGAATACATATCAGATAAACTGTTGCAGGTGGCTTTGCAGATTTTTTTTTTTTAAAGGTAACACTCCAGATAAAACACATACTTTCATTAGTCCCAAGCCAGATAATTCAAACCTCCACCTGCCCACAGCTAACACTTAGCCCTTCAACTTATGTAACTAACTCTTATCCCATGTATTATTTAACTATTCCAGAAAAAGAACAAAACAGGGACCTGTAGACAAAGTAACTATTCCCAGAAGCAAAAAAAAAAAAAAAAAAAGAATCCAACTCACCAACTCATGAGGCTTTCAGACAGAGCTATTCTCTGGCACACAGAGAAGGTGCCTTGACCGCAGGGACCTCACACAGCTTTTCCACTGACTGCACTGAACAGCACCCCAGCCAAGAGCTCAAGGGCTTTGAACAGTCATTGGACAGCCCGGGGAAGTTATATGGACTTACATCACTGGCTGCAAAGTCATCACCGGATAACTGGTGAAGCTCTCATAAAAAAGTTACTTAACACCTGCGTTTCTTCACGTAGTCCTCCCTCAGGCCCCTAGTGCCTCATCTATGAATCAGAGGGGAGCTGGGCTTCCTGAAATGATCAGTCACACCTTGGCAGTAATCAAACGGACACGTCTATCATTTCTGAATACTGCACCGTGATCTTTCTTTTCCTGCTGGCACCTTGAAGTGGGAGGGGGGAAAAAAGTGGACATGTACTCAGAGCATCTCGTGTGTGCACGGGAGTGTCCACGCCACTGTGCACAGCAGGCAGGTGCACACATGTGGGCGGGGAAGCTGAGGGTGCTGGAAAGCAGTGGGGAGGTGGGCGTCACACGTGCGGACAACTGCTCCCCCACTGGGAGGCACCGGGGTACGGGTGAGGCCATGCGCAGCCGGGGCTGCGTGCCGGACGCCCTGTGCACAGCCCACAGCACAGCAGCCCTGTATCCCTGACTATCACGTGTCTCGCTCCCCCCGGCACGCGGCACACACAGCCCCGAGGAAGGCATTGCCGGCCAACACCCAGGATGAGGAAGTCGGCCGGGCAGCCCTGAGTCTGGTGGGCGGAAAGCAGCACAGAGGAAGTGCGCCCGGATGCCTCAGCCCACACATCTGGGGGACACATGTACCCCGGGAAAGATAACTGTCAGCATTTCTCTTCTGGCCTGTCTCCTCCCATCCATCATTATTTCGTTTTGTTTAGGTAAAAAAAAAAAAAAAAAAAAAAAAAAAAGGAAAGACTAAATCTCCACCTTTGTTTTCCATGTCTATAAATAAAACCTTACTTGGTTTTAATTATTTTGTGTGCCTCTGGTTCTTGGCAGGCACTCACATAATTAATACATAATGTAGCGGCTGCTGACATATTTCCCGTTCTTCATGGAAACACAGGGTGATAGTATGGTGAAACCTGAAAAACTATTTTAAGCTGAATAAGCATGACTCTGACATCATCAAAAGGTGACATCTAGGGCTTCCCTGGTGGTGCAGTGGTTGAGAGTCCGCCTGCTGATGCAGGGGACACGGGTTCGTGCCCCGGTCCGGGAAGATCCCACATTCCGCTGAGCGGCTGGGCCCGTGAGCCGTGGCCGCTGGGCCTGCGTGTCCGGAGCCTGTGCTCCGCAGCGGGAGAGGCCACAACAGTGAGAGGCCCGCATACCACACAAAAAAACAACAACAAGGTGACATCTGGTCTTGGGGGGGGGTGGGATGTCTCCATAAAACTTACTCGTTGGAGAGACGGTTCACAGTAGCAGGGGTCAAAATTCCAGGATGCCCGGGGATGCTTCTGGTCACTGAATGCTTCAAAGCCCAAAACTCAATGCCTAGTGCAACTCTAAAGCTGCAGGCTTAATTCCAGGGTAAGTCACGAGTGAAGGCGTGGTTTTGGTGGTCTGGGAAGGGAGAGGATTAGGAAAAGAGCTCCTGGTGTCTTCACGGATCACTCACTGCACCTCTGGCTGCTCTCCTGTCCCTCCCAGCAAGGAATGTAGAGGGAAAGATAAGGTCAAAGGGGCTGATCATTCTCCTGCGGCTGGTACTGTCCAGAGATGGCTTCAGGCCACTGGAAGGGCTGACCTTCCCTCTGAAGTGCATTCCTACGAGTTCATGGGACCTGTCCCAGCTGGATTCCTCCCCATCAACAAGTCCTGAGACTGGGGGAGTGGGGGGTAGGGGGAGGGTGTGGCTGCGGCTCCTTCTCAGCTGGAGTCCCCCCCACCCCCCCAGGAGCAGAAGTCCAAACGGCGGCAAGACTCCCTCCCTGCTGGTCCCCATGGGCCACCGAGGTCAGCTGGCCGTGCATCACTGAGAGCCTAGGGAAGCCCAGCCTCTACTAGCACAGCCCCCTCCCTGGAAATTCAGGCAGGAGTCGGGCCCTTGGGGCACCAGAGATGCAGAATGAGGTCTCACCCTCTCTAAGGGGTCTCACTGAAGCCTCACAGGGCTTGGGTGAAGCAAGAAGCCCACCCCTCCACAAGGAGGGTCACAGAGCTAATGCCAAAGAAACCTCTTCCCAAGCGCCCTCCACTTCTTCTTTTATGCCCTTGCTGCTGGATCACAGAGCCCACAGGGTTCCATGCTGCCTACTTTGAAGATTCCTCCAGGACCTCATGTATTCGTCCCTCAGCTGACACATTACCCTGCTACCATAAATACTCCCCTGGGAAATAGCTCAACTAAAGAACCTAACCTTACACCTAAAGCAATTAGAGAAAGAAGAAGAACAACAAAAAAACCCCCAAAGTTAGCAGAAGGAAAGAAATCATAAAGATCAGATCAGAAATAAATAAAAAAGAAATGAAGGAAACAGTAGCAAAGATCAATAAAACTAAAAGCTGATTCTTTGAGAAGATAAACAGAATTGATAAACCGTTAGCCAGACTCATCAAGAAAAAAAGGGAGAGGACTCAAATCAATAGAATTAGAAATGAAAAAGGAGAAGTAACAACTGACACTGCAGAAATACAAAAGATCATGAGAGATTACTACAAGAAACTCTATGCCAATAAAATGGACAACCTGGAAGAAATGGACAAATTCTTAGAAATGCACAACCTGCCAAGACTGAATCAGGAAGAAATACAAAATATGAACAGACCAATCACAAGCACCGAAATTGAAACTGTGATTAAAAATCTTCCAACAGGGCTTCCCTGGTGGCGCAGTGGTTGAGAGTCTGCTTGCCGATGCAGGGGACATGGGTTCGTGCCCCGGTCTGGGAGGATCCCACATGCCGCGGAGCGGCTGGGCCCGTGAGCCATGGCTGCTGAGCCTGCGTGTCCGGAGCCTGTGCTCCGCAACGGGAAAGGCCACAACAGTGAGAGGCCTGCGTACCGCCAAAAAAAAAAAAAATCTTCCAACAAACAAAAGCCCAGGACCAGATGGCTTCACAGGTGAATTCTATCAAACATTTAGAGAAGAGCTAACACCTATCCCTCTCAAACTCTTCCAAAATATAGCAGAGGGAGGAACACTCCCAAACCCATTCTGCGAGGCCACCATCACCCTGAAACCAAAACCACACAAAGATGTCGCAGAAAAAGAAAACTGCAGGCCAATATCACTGATGAACATAGATGCAAAAATCCTCAACAAAATACTAGCAAACAGAATCCAACAACACATTAAAAGGATCATACACCTTGATCAAGTGGGACTTATCCCAGGGATGCAGGGATTCTTCAATATACGCAAATCAATCAATGTGGTACCCCACACTAACAAATTGAAGAATAAAATCCATATGATCATCTCAATAGATGAAGAAAAAGCTTTTGACAAAACTCAACACACATTTAAGATAAAAACTTTCCAGAAAGTAGGCATAGAAAGAACTAACAACATAATAAAGGCCATATATGACAAACCCACAGCCAGTATTGTTCTCCATGGTGAAAAACTGAAACCATTTCCACTAAGATCAGGAACAAGACAAGGTTGCCCACTCTCATCACTATTATTCAACATCATTTTGGAAGTTTTAGCCACAGCAATCAGAGAAGAAAAAGAAGTAAAAGGAATCCAAATCAGAAAAGAAGAAGTAAAACTGCCACTGTTTACAGATGACATACTATACATAGAGAATCCTAAAGATGCTACCAGAAAACTACAAAAGCTAATCAATGAATCTGGTAAAGTAGCAGGATACAAAATTAATGCACACAACTCTCTTGCATTCGTATACAATAATGATGAAAAATCTGAAACAGAAGGAAACACTCTCATTTACCACTGCCACAAAAAGAATAAAATACCTAGGAATAAACCTACCTAAGGAGGCAAAAGACCTGTATGCAGAAAACTATAAGACACTGATGAAAGAAAATAAACATGATACAAACAGATGGAGAGATATACCATGTTCTTGGACTGGAAAAATCAACACTGTGAAAATGACTCTACTACCCAAAGCAATCTACAGATTCAATGCAACCGCTATCAAAACTACCACTGGCATTTTACCCAGAACTAGAATAAAAAATTTCACAATTTCTATGGAAACACAAAAGACCCCGAATAGCCAAAGCAATCTTGAGAAAGAAAAACGGAGCTGGAGGAATCAGATTCCCTGACTTCAGACTATACTACAAAGCTACAGTAATCAAGAGAGTATGGTACTGGCACAGAAACAGAAATATAGATCAATGGAACAGGGTAGAAAGCCCAGAGATAAACCCACGCACATATGGTCACCTTATTTTTGATAAAGGAGGCAAAAATATACAATGGAGAAAAGACAGCCTCTTCAGTAAGTGGTGCTGGGAAAACTGGACAGGGACATGTAAAAGAATGAAATTAGAACACTCCCTAACACCATACACAAAAATAAACTCAAAATGGATTAAAGACCTAAATGGAAGGCCAGACACTATAAAACTCTTAGAGGAAAACATAGTCAGAACACTCTATGACATAAATCACAGCAAGATCCTTTTTGACCCACCTCCTAGAGAAATGGAAATAAAGACAAAAATAAACACATGGGACCTAATGAAACTTAAAAGCTTTTGCACAGCAAAGGAAACCATAAACAAGATGAAAAGACAACCCTCAGAATGGGAGAAAATATTTGCAAATGAAGCAACTGACAAAGGGTTAATCTCCAAAATATATAAACAGCTCATACAGCTCAATATCAAAAAAACAAACAACCCGGACTTCCCTGGTGGTACAGTGGTTGGGAGTCCGCCTGCCGATACAGGGGACACGGGTTTGTGCCCCGGTCAGGGAGGTTCCCAAATGCCACAAAGCGGCTGGGCCCATGAGCCATGGCTGCTGAGCCTGCGCGTCCGGAGCCTGTGCTCCGCAACGGGAGAGGCCACAGCAGTGAGAGGCCCGCGTACCACAAAAAAGGAAAAAAAAGAAAAAAAACAACCCAATCCAAAAATGGGCAGAAGACCTAAATAGACATTTCTCCAAAGAAGATATACAGATGGCCAACAAACACATGAAAGGATGCTCAACATCGCTCATCATTAGAGAAATGCAAATCAAAACTACAATGAGGTATCACCTCACACCAGTCAGAATGGCCATCATCCAAAAATCTAGAAACAATAAATGCTGAAGAGGGTGTGGAGAAAAGGGAACGCTCTTGCTCTGTTGGTGGGAATGTAAATTGATACAGCCACTATGGAGAACAGTATAGAGGTTCCTTAAAAAACTAAAAATAGAACTACCATACGACCCAGCAATCCCACTACTGGGCAGATACCCTGAGAAAAACCATAATTCAAAAAGAGTCATGTACCACAATGTTCACTGCAGCTCTGTTTACAATAGTCAGGACACGGAAGCAACCTAAGTGTCCATCAACAGATGGATGGATAAAGAAGATGTGGCACATGTATACAATGGAATATTACTCAGACATATAAAGGAACGAAATTGAGTTATTTGTAGTGAGGTGGATGGACCTAGAGTCTGTCATGCAGAGTGAAAGAGAAAAACAAATACCGTATGCTAACACATATATATGGAATCTAAAAAAAAAAAGGTCATGAAGAACCTAGGGGTGAGACGGGAATAAAGACAGACCTACTAGAGAATGGACTTGAGGATACGGGGAGGGGGAAGGGTAAGCTGGGACAAAGTGAGAGAGTGGCATGGACATATATACACTACCAAACGTAAAATAGATAGCTAGTGGGAAGCAGCTGCATAGCACAGGGAGATCAGAACAGTGCTTTGTGACCACCTAGAGGGGTGGGATAGGGAGGGTGGGAGGGAGACGCAAGAGGGAGGAGATATGGGGATATATGTACACATATAGCTGATTCACTTTGTTATACAGCAGAAACTAACACACCATTGTAAAGCAATTATACTGCAATAAAGATGTTTAAAAAAAAATCCCCCAGAAGGATTTATCTTAGCAAGTAGAAAGAGGACTTGGAGTCAGGTCCCAAGCTAGCTGTGCAACCTCGGAAAAGTACATAACCAGCCTGGAGCATTGGCTCTCTCTTCTGCTGCGTTCCACGCTAGGTTATTCACAAGGTAATGGACCAGGACACAGTGGCTAGAACATAAAGAAAGGCTCCTTTTGGGCTAACTTTAGAGAATGGAAGTGAAAAGATTGCACTTGATAGAACTATGTAACCCACTTGTGCTCTGAGGTCAGGAGAAGCAGGGGCTTTGTTTCATTAAGCCTCACAGAGGCGTAGTAATGAAACTGTTCAAGGTGGAACCTAGGTGATGTTTGACATCCTTCTCACCATGGTGATCACCAAAGGAAGCCTCAAGATAAAACCGGGCACATCTCCTCACTTTGAACTCTGCAGAGGAGAGCCCAGTGGAGAGACGGTTGGTGGAAAATTCCACCCTAGGACTAGGGCATGATGCAGTCAGTCAAAGACTAGCAAGCAGTGACTCATTCTCCGAGATGGATTGTAAAGAGCAAGGCTTGGTCCTTAGGGCATTAACTAGAGGAATTCGCATCTCAATGCAAATCAGGCAACTGGGACCAGAGCAATATGGCGTTCGTGGGAGGGTCATCTCTTTACCTGGACGGGGCCTGGAACCTCAGGATCCACTGTGCAGCTGGCCTATTACTATCTGTCATCATCTTCTATTGTCTCTGCACGGGATCAAGTGCGTGCATTCTGGATGTACAGGTTCAGCTCTGCAGCTCTGCAGCTCAGGATGGGCTCAGCTATTCTCCAGCAAGCCAGTGCCACCTTCTAAAGCTCAGAAATGCTGACTATTATGTATAGGATGGATAGACAACAAGGTCCCGCTGTAGGCACAAGGAACTATAGTCAATATTCTGGATAAACCATAATGGAAAAAGAATATGATGCGCGTGACACCAGGCAGCACCCTGAAGGAGACCAAATGTGGGCACAAGCAAGACGATCGGCCAGAGACAACCCGGAAACTAACCCCATCACCATAAACCCCGAGACCGCGAGCCGCGAGCAGTCCTCCTGGGTCCCCTCACCCTCCTGCTCTCCAGCCGGGCGCCCCGTCCCAATCAAGTCTCTTGCTTTATCAGCACGTGTGTCTCCTCGGACGATTCATTTCTGAATGTTAGACAAGAGCTCAGGCCCTGGAAGGGTCCCCTTCCTGCAACAGGAGGAAGGAAAGCAGGAGGGCAAGAGAACTCAGTAGGCCTCGTGAGTCCTAGTGGTGAGCAGCGCTCCCGAGGGGGAGGTGGGGGGAGCCTCAGGCCCCTCCCTCAGGCGTCCATGGTCATAGGGTCTGAGGGCCAGAGGGAATTCTGAAACAGCGTGCGGGTCAAACATGCGCCTCACTGCCCCCAAGGTTGACCATTCAGCCTCGGTCCATACACGTGATTTTGCACAGTGCTATCGATTGAGGTGCGAACACTGTGTGTGCTAGCAAACATGTTTTCCCTCATCAGTGAATGCTACGAAGCTCATGCCAGAAGTTCCCTTTCCTTCTTAAGAACCTGAACCTGCATCTTACTCCTTTTGTACGACTTTAAGACCTCTGTCCATTTCCTGAAGATTGGTTTAAAAGTTAAATAATAAAAGCTGTATTTATATAATATTCTAAGTCAACTACGCTTCAATAAAAATGTTTAAAAAGCTGTAAATATGCTTCACGCTAATATGCACATTGCATTATGCTGAAATCAAATAAATCGATCTGGGGCATGGATGTCTTTCCACACTCTCCTCGCTAGACAGCTGGAGGACCCACAGGGACGCACGACTATCCCCCATGGAGATCACTGGCCAGCATCCACACACACAATAAATGCTAGTAAGGCTTAACTGATTTCCTGTTTTCTACATAAAATCCTCACACGTCGAGGTCCTCACATGCCTGAACACCACCATGAAGCATCCTTCAGGCCCCAGGAGGGGAGGGTCAGTGGCCTAGACCTCTTGGGGACCTGGGTGAAATGCAGACGCTGATTTAGGAGGGCCGGGTGGCACCTGGGGGTCCGCATCTTTGGCAAGGTCCCGGATGGTGCTGATGCTGTGGGTGTGTGGACCACTTTTGCCGTCTACCACTGTGAGCACTAAACGGGGCTCCTCTCTTGAAGGCAGGTCCTCCAGGTGGTACTCTGACCGCAAAGGAAGTCAAGAGTAATGACCTTCCCGCAAAATACTAACAGCATCCTGGAGGAAAACGCCACAAGAGGCAAATGCAGCCATCCACGTCAGGCCTCCCTTCTGGAGTTCCCGGGGCTTGGAGGAAACAGGTGGGAGGAGGGGACCACATCCCCTGGTCCCCACTCCCCTGCCAGCTACATATGGAAGCCAGAGCTTTTGGTTTCCCAGCATCGTCAGGCAAGGTGCCCCCTTGGGTCCATCCTGACCCTGAATGTGATGCAGAAGCCTATCTCCTCGGGCTGGAGGGTGCGGGCAAGGCTTGTGAGCCCCCCGTGGCTGGAGCAGAACACAGACTGCAGGTACCTGTCCACACACGGCCGCAGAGAGCACCAGGCCCGAGCCCAACCTACCACCTATCTCCGCTGGATGGGACGCGCACCTCACAGACGTGAAAACAAGGATGGGGCAGAGGCAGGTTATGGATGGCGGCTACAGCAGACCGGCCACCAGACAGGCAGACCCTAGCTCCTCGAGGAGCTGAGAGACCGTGGCAAGCGACTGTCGGCTTACTTATCTGGTGTCTATAAGGAAAGTGTTCATTGGCAGGACACTTAACTGTGTCTTAAAAGCGAGAAAGGACACATTTTCTAAGTAGCAATGAGCATGCTGTGGTCAGGAAGATGCTGTCAAAATGGATCAGTGAAATGTTTTAGCTGTACAGGGAGTATGTTTTGTTTTGTTTTGTTTTTTAAATCCTTCTTGAATCCAGGACAGAGAGCTCTTGAATTGGGTCATGAATTCTTGGAGTCAAGGGACATGGGGAAGGTGACTGCATATACAGGGCAGAACCTCTGAGCTATGACCCTGCTTTCCTGATTCATTAGTCTACTGGGATTCCATGTACATATGAGTCCATATATATGTGTGCATAAGTGTATGTACAGACAGATAGAAATAAAGATAGATGGACAGATAGATAGAGGAATGGAGAGATGGATGGATGGATAGATGGATGCATAGACAGAAGAATGGATAGATAGATAAGACAGACAGGAGGTGCTTGCTACTGGCATCTTGTGGGTAGAGGCAAGGGAGGCTGCTAAATATACTACAATGCACAGAAACACCCCTCCTCCCCCCCCAACGAAAATTACTGCATTATTTTGCTAGGGCTTCCGTAACAAAGTACCACAGGCTGGATGGCTTAAGCAACAGACATTTATTCCCTCCCTGTCCTGGAGGCTGGAAGTCCAAGATCTAGGTGTCTGCAGAACTGCTTCCTCCTGAGGCCTCTCTCCTGGGCGTGTAGACGGCCGTCTCCTCCCTGTGTCCTCATGTGGTCGTCCCTCAGTGTGTGTCTGTGTCCTGATCTCCTCTTCTTACAAGGACACCAGTCCTATCAGGACCCACCCTAGTGACCTCATTGTACCTTCATCCCCTCTTTAAAGATCTCCAAATACAGTCCCATTCTGAGGTCCTGGTGTCTGGCTCGGGCTTCAGCACTGAATTTTGGGGGACACAATTCAGCCCATAACGACCTTCCTGCCCCCAATATATATAACGCCAAGGGGGAAAACCCTGAACTAAAGGTACATGTGCGAGTGGCTTCTGTAGGTTCTAAAACCTCAGTTCAACTCTTACCTCTTTGCCTCCCTTCCTCTGTGCTAAGGCTGTGTGGTCACCTGCAAACTCTCCTTGGCGACCCTGCTGTTTTGCCCTACAGGCCATCTGTGGTGCCACGTCTGGGAGAGAACGTCGGCCCACGTGGACCCTGAGGCCAGACGTCTGCAGGATGACCTGCATTTCGGGTCCTCACAGGCACGTCCACATGGCTGTTAACAGGAATGTCTGCTTCAGTCACCAGCCCAACCACAAACTCGCCTTGCTTTAAATGCCAGGAGAGGCGGGCTCATGCCTGTCACCCTTTCTCTACCTTATTGAGGCCCTGGGCTCGATCATATTCTAACTGCACCTCACCACGGGTGGCAGCTGAGGAAGGCCCGCAAAGGGTCCCCATGAGCCTGTGGCTGAAAGGTTCCTGTGATGCAGGGCTTTCAGCGTGAAAGTGGTAAAGTTGTAGGCACGCCAGGACAGCCTGGTCACTCGACGTAGGATAGAAGTAAGTAAAAGACCCGGGTTATCAGTTTTTTAAAGAACAAAATAAAAGATAATATTCTATGATGGACTGAATGTTTGTGTCCCCCTAAAATTCATAGCTTGAAGCCCTAATCTCCAATGAGACGGTATGTGGAGGTGAGATCTTTGGGAGTTTACTTCTTTTTTTTTTTCAAATTTATTTTTAATTGAAGTATAGTTGATTGACAATGCTGTGTTAATTTCTGCTGTACAGAAAAGTGACTCAGTTATACATATATATACATTCTTTTTCATATTCTTTTCCATTATGGTTTACCAGAGGATACTGAATATAGTTCCCTGTGCTATACATTAGGGCCATGGGAGTTTACTTCTGATATCAATTCCAATTCCAGAGTTTTCCGACCCCAGGAAGCAATTCTCCAGCACCAGTGGGGTGTCCTACAGTTCAGCTCAACTCTGACCTATCTACCCGGAGATAGCTTCAGATCCCACAGGGTAAGGGCTCCGTCCCCCTCCACTGAACACCTCCCCCTGCCCACCCGCCTTAAGACATCCATCAAAAGTCCAGGTTGTCACCTGTGCATGTGACCAACCAGTTTTAGATCAGAGGTTCCTAGAACCCGCTCCTCAGGTTTGATTAACTTGCTGCAGTGGCTCTCAGAACTCAGGGAAACAGCTTACTTTACTGTTTACTGCTTTCTTATAAAAGGACATGACTCCGGAACAGCCAGTTGGGAGAGATGCACAGGGCAGGTATGGGGAAGGGGCACGGAGTTTCCACGCCCTCTTTAGGGCATAACCCTCCCAGCACCTCCACGGGTTCACCCAGCCAGAAGCTCCAAACCCGGGGTTTTTATGGAGGCTTCATTACCTGGGCATATTGATTATATCATTGGCCATCTATGATTGATTCAACCTCCAGCCCCTCTCCCCTCCTCGGAGTTGGGGGTGAATCTGAACCTTCCAACCCTCTAATCAGAAACTGAACCTTTGGGGCTTCCCTGGTGGCGCAGTGGTTGAGAATCTGCCTGCCAATGCAGGGGACACGGGTCCGAGCCCTGGTCTGGGAAGATCCCACATGCCACGGAGCACCTGCGCCTGTGAGCCACACTACTGAGGCTGCGCGTCTGGAGCCTGTGCTCCGCAACAAGAGAGGCCGTGACAGTGAGAGGCCCGCGCACCACGATGAAGAGTGGCCCCCGCTCGCCGCAACTAGAGAAAACCCTCGCACAGAAACGAAGACCCAACACAGCAAAAATAAATTAATTAATTAACAAAAAAAAAAAAAAAAGAAACTGAACCTTCCAACCCTCTAATCCGACAACTGGTTCCCCAGGCAACAGGTCCTCACAATTAGGGGCTTTGCAAAAGTCACCTCATTCACACAACAAAAGACATCTTTAACTCTTTCCTCACTTAGGAAATTCCAAAGGTTTTAGGAGCTGCCTGAAACGGAACAAAGACCAAATATGTATTTCTTATAACTCACAGGGAAGTAATTAGGTTCAGATGAGGTCTTGGCGGTGGAGCCCCCACAGTAAGAATAACCTACTTATAAGAATAGGCACCAGACGTCCACCCCCACCTTCCTACCCCATCTGAGGACACAGAGAGAAGGCAGTCATCCAAGAACCCAGAAGCAGTCTTTCCTCAGGAACTGAAGTCTGCCAGTACCCTGATCTCGGACTTCCAGCTTCCAGAACAGTGAGAACTAAACGTCTGTTGTTGAAGCAGCCCGGTCCATACCTTGTTAGAGCAGCCCATGCTGACTACCACAATTTCTCAGTTAAGTGTCTCTCACCAACAACAAGGAATTGACAAGTCTCTGAAACTGACAGACAACTACCCTTAGCACTTACCTAAGAGGTCATGAGGGCTTGAGTTTTTATTATTGTGTGCTGTTTAGAGTTTGATCTTATTAAATAGAAAGAATATATATGTTTATGTATATTTACACTTTATATATGCATATACCTTATGTAGTGATGGATATACTTTATGTATATTTATATCCATCCATACATAAGGAATACAAGTAAATATATATATATCTAAAATATATATTATATATATATATATATAACAGATATGCCATTGTATGGATATATAAAGAGTGTCAAAGTTTCACTCAAGACACCAGTACTTTGATGTCTTTCCTCCAACCCCTGTACCTTAAAATTTCAAGCTGCTCCCATGTGAGTGCTCCAGGTCAAGGAAAGTTGAGCATGGAACCCTTGCAACTGGAGAAGGCGTCCTGGCATCTCCAAGCTCACTGCAAAGCCCCACTGGTCCTGCCACCAGCAGCCCCAAATGTTCCTCGGGTCCTGAATCAACACAGCCCTTTGAGACTCAGCTCAGGTGCTGTGGGGCTTTCCAAGTGTAACCTGCAGGACAGGCATCAGCCGTGAATTTCACACATCCTAGGACCAGGGTAGACGGAGCTAGGGAAGGAAATCAGGGCTGTTGAGAGCAAACTGCAGGCCTGGGACTGCTTCCAAAGATAACTTGGGCTGTAAGCAGCTTTCCAAATACAGCACACAAAGCAAACACATAGACGGAAGAACCAAGACAGCAAAATAAGGAAGCTGAAATAAGTTTGGACTGCACAGAGAGTGGCATATATACGTATATGTATATATGTGTTTTCTTTTACAATAAATGGTATGTGTAAGTTTATACATTGTGTGGGAAAGGATTGTCTTTTTATCTGTGCCATCAGACATGAGCTTTCGACACCATCGTATTACAGTT